>NC_058162.1:15088252-15244146 GCF_020080835.1 Cotesia glomerata
TATTTCATTTACCTCGATGGTTTTAGGAGTTATGAGACAAAAACCCGTTCCGGAAAAAAATTAAAAGTTGCGATGATAGACCTCTTAATATAAATATTAAGGGCTCAAATTCTCACAACATTTTTTTTTGTCATCCCAAATAATATTTTCGATATACAAAAAAAAAAAAAAAAATAGTTAATTTTTTTGGCCCAGTCTAAAATATATATATATATATATATATATATATAAATATATATATATATTTATTTATTTATTTATTTATTTATATATATATCGGATATAACCCGGCTTGTCACGACGATAGCGTCGCCAATTTACAACGGATCTCTACCAAACTCAACCTACTTATTCGACAGATAAATATCAAAGTCAAGTTCGAAGATGAACTTAATCGGTCAAGTAATTTAGAAATACCAGGATTTCAAAATTTTGAAAATCATAAAAATTCATATTTCTTTACTTTTTTACTCGAATAACTTTTGAATGGGATAACTTATTGAAATTTTGTGAAATGCATTTGAAAGCTCTTTAAATAAGCTTCAATTTGAGTACTCTATCATATGTGTAGTCAAAAAATTTTTTAGAAATAATAGGATTTAAAAATTTTTAAAATTATAAAAATTCATATTTTTTCATATTTTAACCCGAATAACTTTGGAATGGAATAACTTATTGAATTTTTGTCAATTGCATCTAAAAGCTCTTTAAATAAGCTTCAATTTGAGTACCATACCATATGTGTAGTCTTAAAATTATGTCCTATTCCGCTATGCCAATCATGAAATTTTTAGTAGATTTCATAGAAATCTAACTATTGCATTGGTCCTCATGATGGAACTTTTAAAAAATTTTGTTATATTTCGGCTATACTCGTTGAGCTGAGTCGGAAAATGCATATAGTTTAAAAGTTTATATATATATATATATTTATTTATTTATTTATTTATTTATTTATATATATATATACATATATATATATATATATATATATATATATATATATATATATATATATACTATATATATATCGGATATAACCCGGCTTGTCACGACGATAGCGTCGCCAATTTACAACGGATCTCTACCAAACTCAACATACTTATTCTACAGATAAATACCAAAGTCAAGTTCGAAGATGAGCTTAAAGTCAAGTAATTTAGAAATACCAGGATTTCAAAATTTTGAAAATCATAAAAATTCATATTTCTTTACATTCTTACTCGAATAACTTTTGAATGGGATAACTTATTGAAATTTTGTAAAATGCATTTAAAAGCTCTTTAAATAAGCTTCAATTTGAGTACTATATCATATGTGTAGTCGTAAAATTTTTTAGACATGCCAGGATTCAAAAATTTTCAAAATTATAAAAATTCATATTTTTTAAATCTCATCACAACCATGTATCCGATATCTGGAAGTGATGCTTGATACCCGATTCAACTTTAAGTAGCAAGTCGAACACGTGAGTGCAAAAGCATCAGCAGTGGTAGTTAGCTTAGCACGACTGATGCCAAACGTCGGAGGCCCAAAGCAGAGCAGAAGACTACTGCTATCATCTGTAGTCACATCAATGCTCACTTACGGAATATCTATCTGGGTGGACGCACTAGAGAAGAAAGAATCATGGAGTAAGGCTGGACCAGTCTACCGTCTGAGTGCCTTAAGAGTAGCGAGCGCCTTCCGCACAATATCTATGGAAACAGTGTGTGTCATTTCCGGAACTGCTTCTCAGAATCTTAGCTGAGGAAAGACGGATCCTTTACCAACAAAAGAAGTCAACCACACTTAGCGCTGAGGAGCTTAGAACAGAAGAACGGCAGAAGAGCATAAGTCGATGGCAACTACAGTGGGATGCCACAGTAAAGGGTAGGTGGACGCATCGTCTCATATCAAGGATCAACGTTTGGCTAAACCGGAGTCACGGTGAGGTCAACTATTATCTTACGTAGATGTTATCAGGACTTGGCTGTTTCCGGGCACATCTCCACCGTTTTAAGTATGATAACTCCCCAGAGTGCCCGTCCTGCCCAGGAGTCAATGAAGATGCAGAGCACGTCTTCTTTGAGTACCCACGTTTTTATCCACAGCGAGATAAGCTGGAGAATATCCTGAAGAGGAAAATCCAACCAGAGACAATAATAGAAGCAATGCTGTCATCAGAGGCTGCCTGGAACGACACAAACACGTTTGTCACGAGAGTCCTCTCAGACCTGCGGTCCATAAAAAGAAGAAGAGCGAATAACGCCAATTGGAAGGAGGAAAGAATAACACCTTAGCCACTAGAAGAAAGAGCAGTAGCTAGATCCTCCCCTCACGAAGTAATGCCTGACGGCGGTTTCCATGAGGGATTAGGGAAAAATGGAAAAGAGGTTTAGGGTTTAGTGGGTAGGGGCGCTAGCGTCGAGTTTTAGTATGACACTGTGTCGAGTCGCCACATATCCAGGCCAAACAGCTATGCCTAGAATCCGTAAAAAGGATTCCCCCCCCCCCTTAAAAAAAAAAAAAAAAAAAACACACACACACACACACCTGCGGCAGAGGAGAAACTGCTACCAGGCGCGTCTCCCCGTAGCAGATGGGAGAACGCTCGCTGTCCTTGGATGACACTAGGTCTCTTAGTTGATGAGGTACAGAGGGTAGGAGCCAAATAAAATACGCTTCCGTAGACAAAACCCCCCCCCCCCCCCCTTTAATAGGTCTGTCACACTAACTGACCTAGCAAGACGATCGTTCCCTGCTGTAACTCACTGGGAGTGTCCGGAACCCGTGTCGATTATTTGCGACGATGCAGGCTACGGCTAATGTGAGCTTGCTCTGCCCAGGTGTAAATTGCAGTAGCGGATCAAGAGCCAGCCACTTCGGGCCTTGATCTTCGGATCTCAGTGCAAAAGCGAAGTCGACCGGTCTAAGCACTGCATAAGGTGCGGAAAAGAAGGACACAAAATTGCTGATTGTAAAAATCTAGCTAAATGTGCACTGTGTATTGAACAGCACGGCGTAGAAAAAGCGGCTCACCATGCAGGCACGAACGGATGCCCTTTCTTCCAAGAAGAGCCCTGTCTTCCAAGAAGCGCTCCAAAAGATAACGAATCCAAGAACATGAAGATATTGCAGGTCAACCTCAATCATTGTAAGGCTGCGCATGACCTGCTCATGTAAACTGTGCGCGAATTAGAGGCAGACGTTGCACTTATAAGTGAGCCTTATAGAAACCTGAGTAACCAACCCTGAGAATCCGACAGCACTAACAAAGCCGTCATCTGGTCCTGCGGTAAATGTCCCTTTCAGAGAACAATCAACAATAAAGGAGCCGGCTTCGTAGCAGCATGGGTAGATGGCCTCCGCTTCTACAGATGCTATGCACCACCTAGTCTCTCTAATGAACAGTTTGAAAACTTCCTTGATCAGCTAACTGAGGGCGCAAGAAAACACTTTCCCGAGGCAATAGCTGGTGACTTCAATTCCTGAGTAGCAGACTGGGCAGCAAGTTCACTCATAAACGTGAAAAAGCACTTCTCGAGGCAATGGCCACACTGGACGTGATCCTTCTTAAAACCGGTGATACGCCAACGTATACTAAGGGAGAGGCAAACTTAATTGTCGACCTTACATTTGTCAGCAGTAGCTTAGCTCGAAGATGTTTTTCTTGAAAAGTATTGAACATCTACACAGTCAGTGACCATAGTGCAATACTATGGGAAATATCAATTGGACAGAATCTAACACAAGTCAACAGGAACGCCAGCGCAGTTGGGTGGACAGTTAAATCTCTCGACCTCACTGCTTTAGTAGTAGCCCTAGAGTGCGATGCGATCATCGTAGAAACTGCTGAAGAGAAGACCAAGGACCTAATGAAAAGAGTCATCCAGGCTTGCGACGGAAACGTCGAGGAGTTACGGTAATTATTACGTGAAGCGTTCCACATTCACGTAACAGGATATTGGTAGGAAAGGATTGAAAAAGAAATGTGGAGAGGATCATCTTAATGTGAGTTTATAGAATATGCGAGAAAAAATTATTAGATAGCTCGGACTGGGATTCGAACCCACAACTTTCCGAAGACATGTCGGCTACTCTACCATTTGAGCTATCCGGTCTATACTAAATTTCCATTCGCTTATTCTATATACATTGAGCCACACCGTCCATCTTACGGCAAGCATTTTTACAAATATAAATAATGCTGTGATGCGGGAAAGAATAGGAGTTACGGTAATTATTACGTGAAGCGTTTCACATTCACGTAACAGGATATTGGTAGGAAACGTGGCATGAATTCAAAACCTTCGGTGCACTGGTGGAATGATCACATTAGCATTCTACGTTCAGAGTGTCTTAAAAAAAGAAGAAAGTCTCAGCGTGGCTTCAGACGGCTTAACTCCGCAGAGCTGTTGGCAAAGTATAAAAAGGCCCGTCGAGAACTAAACAGAGCCATTAAAGAAAGCAAAAGACGCTGTTGGAAGGAACTGGTCGCAGAAGTAGAGAAAGATCCATGGGGCAGACCGTATAAGGTGGTTATGACCCACCTGAAATGCCAGCCAATGCCATCACCTACATGTCCAAAGCTCCTAGAGAAGACTGTTACTGCGCTGCTTCCCCAACAGCCGGTATTCACCTACAAATTGGAGCAGCTCAACTCTGAAGACATCCCAACTATCACGTTGGACGAGTTGATAGAGGCAGGCAATCAAGTAGGGAATAATAAGGCGCCGGGATTGGACGGAATCCCTAATATTGCCCTGAAATCAATCCTTAGGGCAGCACCGGTATTATTCCCGGACGTTTACGATACATGCCTGAAGGAAGGGACTTTTCCCCAGAAGTGGAAACAGCAACGGCTAGTGTTACTTCCGAAAGGGAAAAAGCCGCCGGAATAACCGTCATCCTATCGACCACTCTGCATGTTAGACACGGCCAGCAAGATATTCGAGCGCATAATTCATCAGAGAATAGAGACTGTAGTCGATCCACTCCTGGCAGAGAACCAGTTTGGTTTCCGAAAAGGACGGTCAACTCTGGATGCGATTAAATTGGATGTTGATACAGCCAGGGATGCAATCGCCAGAACGAGATGGAAGGGTGGAAAGAAGAAATACTGCTTGATAGCTGCTTTGGACATCAAGAATGCCTTCAACTCCGCTAACTGGGACTGCGTTATGCGGGCTCTAGAAGAAAAAACCGTACCAGGATACCTTCGCAGAATCGTAGCGAGCTAATTCACGAATAGTGTTCTGAAATATGACACAAAGAACGGTACGGAAGTGTACAAAATCTCCGGAAGAGTGCCACAGGGATCAGTTTTAGGTCCTCTACTATGGAACATCATGTATGATGGCCTCCTAAGAATAGCATTGCCCACGGGAGTCAAACTTGTAGCTTATGCGGATGACGTAGCTGTCGTGATCGTCGCAAAGCACCTCGAAGAGATAGAAATGGCACTTAATATTACATTCAGACGAGTCAATTCGTGGATGGACATGATGAACTTGCAACTAGCCAAGCATAAAACCGAGTCAATGCTAATCACTCGTAGAAAAACGGTAGAAACCATCAAGTTAAGAGTCGGAGAACGAGAAATAACATCACAACCATTTATCCGTTATCTGGAAGTGATGCTGGATTCCCGACTCAACTTCAAGCAGCAGGTGGAACACGTCTCCATACGCATATTTTCATTCAGACAATTTTTGTAGATCGTTAAATTTCCTACAAAAATATGTATCGATCATAGCTATAAAATGTTTTGTTGTTGACTAGCAAAATTCAAAAGTAAAAAAAAATTTTTTTCCATGTTATTTAAATGGAAATAAAAAATTAATTACAGCCACCTCTATACATTAATATTAAGGGCTGAGATTCTCACAAAGTCATTGATTAGGGATACTCTTTGATTAGGGATGAAGAATTTTCAATGTTCTTCGAAAAAAAAAAAAAATAGTGTGTTTTTTTGAAACACTCTATTGTAGATGGAGTTATAACAGCCAGATGTAATCATATCTTATTAAATATGGGGTATTCCATGCCAAATCGACCACTTTTGAACTTGACCCCTTTAGATTTATCTGAAACTTTTTCATTTTCTTCTACCCTTTGAAAAACATATTTGAGAATTTTTTCAAATTTTTTTGTCCAACCCAAAAAAAGTTATAAGTTTTTAAAAAAGTGGTTCTATTCTCAAATAGCCATAATTTTTTTCTATATTGACTTTTGGGTACCTTTTTTAACTTCCCGCTATAAAATCTCAGATTTTCAAATATCGGGAAGTTATTGGTTTCACCCCGTTTTACAGAAATCGAGTTTTCATCAGATCTCGACGTTTGAAAGTCACGGGAAGCTTCCCTGACTATACCCGCGACGTTGTCACTATGTCTGTATATGTGTGTGTGTGTGTGTGTGTGTGTGTGTGTGTGTGTGTGTGTGTGTGTGTGTGTGTGTGTTCTAGGCATAGCTGTTTGGCCTGGATATGTGGCGACTCGACGCAGCGTCATACTAAAACTCGACACTAACGCCCCTACCCACTAAACCCTAAATCCCTTTTCCTTCTTTCCTCTAATCCCTCATGGAAACCGCCGTCAGGCATTACTTCGTGAAGGAAGGATCTAGCTACTGCTCTTCCTTCTGGTGGCTAAGGTGTTAACTACCTTCCTTCTATCTTCTGCTATTTGCTCTTTTTCTTTCGGTGGAACGCAAGTCTTTAAGGACTTCTGTTGCAAACGTGTTGGTAGCGTTCCAGGCAGCTTCTGATGACAACATTGCTTCTACTAGTGAATCTGGTTGCATTTTCTGGTTCAGGATCCTCTCCAGTTCTTCACGCTGTGGATCGAAACGAGGACATACAAAGAAGACGTGCTCCGCGTCTTCAGCAGCTCCTGGGCAGGACGGGCACTCCGAAGAGTCATCGTGCTTAAAGCGGTGTAGATACTCTCGAAAACACCCATGTCCCGACATCATCTGCGTAAGATAGTAATTGACCTCACCGTGATTCCGGTTAAGCCAAATGTCGATCCGAGGTATGAGACGGTGCGTCCACCTACCCTTATCTGCAGCATTCCATTGTAGTTGCCATCGGCCTATGCTCTTCTGCCGTTCTTCAATTCTAAGTTCTTCAGGGATCAGTGCAGTTGACCCTTTTCGTTGGTAAAGGGCCCGTCTTTCCTCTGCTAGAACTCTAAGAGGTAGGGTTCCAGCAATGACGCACACTGCTTCTTCTGATATAGTTCGGAAGGCACTAGCTACTCGTAGGGCACTCAGTCGATATACTGGTCCAGCCTTTCTCCATGATTCTTGCGTCTTTAATGCGTCGGCCCAAATGGATATTCCGTAAGTGAGCACCGATATGACTACTGATGACAATAACAGCCTCCTGCTCTGTTTTGGGCCTCCGACGTTCGGCATAAGTCGTGCGAGACTAGCCCTTACTACTGACGCTTTGGCACTGACATGTTCCACTTGCTGCTTGAAGTTGAGTCGGGCATCAAGCATCACTCCCAAATATCGGATATAAGGTTGTGATGTGATTTCTTGTTCGCCGACTTTCAGCTTAATGGTCTCTACCACTTTTCTGCTGGTAATAAGTACTGCCTCAGTCTTGTGTTACGCCAGTTGCAGGTTCACTGCGTCCATCCACCGGTTAACGTGCTCAAAAGTGAGATCGAACATATGATTTATCTCGTCAAGGTGTTTGGCAACGGTCACTACGGCTACGTCATCTGCATATGCTACGAGTTTGACGTTTCTTGGCAGAGTTAGTCTTAATAGACCGTCATACATAATGTTCCACAGGAGCGGGCCTAGAACTGAACCTTGTGGTACCCCTCCAGTAATATCATACTCCCTCGGACCGTTCTTCGTGTCATACTTCAGGACCCTGTTTTCAAAGTAGCTTGCTACGATCTTAAGCAGGTATTCTGGTACATTCTTCTCTTGGAGGGCCTGCATGATGCATTTCCAATTGGCGGAGTTGGAGGCGTTTCCGATGTCTAGTGTCGCCACCAGGCAATACTTCTTCGTTCCACCTTTCCATCTGGTTCCTGCGATTGCTTCCTTGGCCGTATCAACAACCTGTTTGATTGCGTCCAGGGTTGATCGTGCTTTCCGGAATCCATACTGATTGTCTGCCAGGAGTGGGTTGACTACTGCTTCAATTCTCTGGTGAATTATGCGCTCAAATATCTTACCCGCCGTATCTAGCATGCAAAGTGGTCGGTAAGATGACGGTTCTTCTGGTGGTTTCTTCCCTTTAGGTAACAGTACCAATCGTTGCTGTTTCTACTTACGAGGAAAAGTCCCCTCCTTGAGGCATGCATTGTAAGCGTCGAGGAATAATGTTGGAGCTGCCTTTATGATGGTTTTCAAGGCTATATTAGGGATTCCGTCCAATCCCGGCGCTTTATTATTCCCTACACGGTTACAAGCCTCCAGTAGTTCTTCTTCAGTGACAGGTGGAATGTCGTCCAGTTCGCCTGGCGCCAACTGGTAATCGAAGTTGCGTTGCTGTGGGAACAGTGCAGTGACGATTTTCTGAAGAAGTTGAAGACACGTAGGTGATGGCATTTGTTGTTTTTTCAGGTGGGTCATAACCACCTTATAAGGCCTACCCCACACGTCTTTATCCAACTCGTATATAAGCTCTTTCCAGCATCTTATTTTGCTCTCTTTGATGGCTTTATTCACACGACGCACCTTTTTGTACTCTGCGTATTACTGACAAAAGTGAGGTCGACAATTGAGCTTCCGTCACCTTTGGTGTAGGTCGGCGTATCACCACTGTTGAGCGAAACTACATCTAGTGTAGTAAAGGCCTCTAGTAGTGCTTTCCCTCGTGCGTTGGTATGTTTGCTGCCCCAGTCAACTGCCCAGGAGTTGAAGTCCCCGGCTATCGCTACTGGATGGTATTGCTTCGTATCTTCAGTTAGTCGATCCAAGAAATCAGTGAAGTCAACAATGGAGAGGCTAGGTGGTGTGTAGCAGCTATAGATGCGGATGCCCTCTACTGATACTGCTACAAAGCCGGCATTGCTGTTGTCGACTGCATTTTGGAAAGGGAGCTTGCCACATGACCAGATGACAGCTTTGGATGTGCTATCAGCTTCCCAGGGTTGGGTACTCAGGTGTTTATATGGCTCTGCTATTAGTACCAAGTCAAGCTCTAATTCTCGCACGGATTGCATGAGCAGGTCATGCGCTGCCTCACAATGGTTGAGATTGAGCTGTAGTATCCTCATGGTTGTTTGTTCGTCAACTTCTGGAGCGCCTCCTGAAATACCGGGCACCTGTGGGTGCCGGCATGGTGAGCCACGTCCTTTGCTCCTTGCTGCTCAGCACATATTGCACACTTGGCAGGATTTTTACAGTTAGAGATACGGTGCCCTTCTTGTCCACATCTGATGCAGAGTTTAGACCGGTCTACTTGGCTTTTACATTGGGACCCAACATGTCCGAAGTGTCAGCATTTAAAGCATTGGACTGGTCTTCTAGTTGCTCTTATTCGGCAATTGACCCAGCCAATCCTTATTTTGCCGCTTCCTTCCAGTAGCTGTTGTGCTCCAGCTGCTGGTAGTGTCACTGTAGCCGTTTGCGTACCTCTGTAGGCCTTACGGATCTTGATAGCCTCTAGTGGTATTTCGCAAGTTTCTCCGGTTTCCGTTTTCAGGGCAGTCTGAATGTGCTCCTTCGTCGTGTCATCATCAATGTCTCGGATCTCGATGGTCTCCTGTGGTCCTTTGCAGATTATTTTGGCCTCCTCCTTAAGGATGTCCGCGATCGTCTTTTGCAGACCTTGACCTTTGTCAGTGCTCTTTCTCGAAATCGTAATCAACAAGCCCCCACTTCTGGTCTTGTTGATCTTATCCACAGTTGAACGAACCTGCTCATCTGGGACGTCCTGCTTTATACGACGCAGAATCTCGGCATACTTTGTTTTCTCGGCCGGGCGGATGATCAGTGCGTCGGGTCTGATCCATTTGCGTGGTTTTTTCCGCTTAGGCTCTGGCCTGGGCTCCTTCGGCGGCTGTTTTGAGAGTTGCTCTCTAGCTAGCCTTCTCTTCTCCTTCTTAGACTGTACTTTTTCCCAGTCAGTCGTCTTCTTGGGTTCGTCGCCCTGCCCTGCCAGTCGTTGGGGAGGTCTTTTTTTCAAGTCCTTCTTCTTTGTGACTTTGTCGGTTGACTCTGGCGAATCTCGGTCCTTTCTCTTTCCAGACCTTGTGTCAGTTTCACCCTTGTCCTCAGCAGCAGATTCACCGTCACCGTCGGCTCCAGTATCCATTGCTTCTTCCGTCTCAGTTTCAGTTTCAATGCAGCGTCGTGATGACTGCCGTTCCTCGTCCAGTTTCTTGAATCTTCCAAGAGCATTGACTACACCGGTTGTCTTGATCTTTATCTCCTTGTGGATATTGACCTTAGTTTGTACAAACTCTTGCAGCTCAATGGTCAGCTTCTCAAGGCGCTCCAACGCTTGCGTTCTCTTTATGTCAGCGCTTGCTTCAATCGCTGCTTGTTGAGCATGAAGCCCGTTTCTATTCTTGTTTGTTTCCTGTAAGTTACTCATACTTTTTTGATTTACCAGCGCATCGTATGGAGTGGAGCGGGTTGCCATAACTAGGAACGGGTGTACCCTCGGAGATAGTACTCCTACCCCAGTTCCCTGAGGCCTAGCCGACACTTAGCCAGTCCCGGAATACACGGACGGACTAGACTCGTTCGTAGCGGTAAAGATTCCGATCTCTAACACTCACTGCGTACTTCCTGATCAAGGCCCGAAGTGGCTGGCTCCTGATCCACTGCTGCAACTTTCACCTCGGCAGAGCAAGCTCACATCAGCCGTGGCCTGCATTGTCGGAAACTACGATACAGGTTCCGGACACTCTCAGTGAGTTACAGCAGGAACCAATCGTCTTGCTAGGTCAGTTAGTGTGACCAACCCATCAAAGGGGAGTTTTGTCCACGGGAGCTTATTTTGTTTGGTTATTTTGCTTGGCTCCTACCCGCTGTACCTCATCAACTGAGAGATTAAGTGTCATCCAAGGACAGCGAGCGTTCTCCCATCCGTTCGGGGAGACGCGCCCGGTAGCAGTATCTCTTCTGCCCCGAGTGTGTATGTGTGTGTGTGTGTGTGTGTGTGTGTGTGTGTGTGTGTGTGTGTGTGTGTGTGTGTGTGTGTGTAAGTATGTAAACCTCTCATAACTTTTGAATGACTTGACCGATTCGATCACGGTTGGCGCTATTCGAAAGGGCTTGTCCAAATTTAGATTTTGGATATAATTGGGACCGATTCGGACCAATAGATTTCGAGAAATCTAAAAAAAACTGTAAAAAAAAATTTTTTTAAAAGTGGTTTTTTTGGATTAACTTTCGGATGGCTTTATCGATCAACTTCAAAAACTAATCAGCTTTGAAACCTCGAAAAACTACGTCGATCGCTGCGAATCCGGTCAAAATAGGTTGATTCATTCGAAAGAGATCGTGCAGGAAAGAAAACCCAAAAAAGTGTTTTTCCGGAATTACTCAAAAATCTCTGATTTTATCAATTTAAACTTAAAGATTTTTTAAAAGGTTTAAAAAGCTGTGTCGAATGCCGCCAACTGCGTAAAAATTGGTTCATTGATTCAAAAGTTATTGCTGTTCGAAAACTCAAAAAATAATGTTTTATCAAATTTTTATTAGACTTCTGAACTCGAAGAGCTCAAAAGCATAAAAATGTTATCTGTTTGAGCTCAGGGAGCTCAAAACAACACATAAGCTGTATTTTTGAGCTCGAAGAGCGCTCAAAAACGGCATAAGTGCAATTTTAAGCATCCAGGTATGGAATGCTTTAATCAAAAGTCTACAGTCAACACCAAAATCACACCGAATCAAAATTAGGTATCCTGGCGGTTTCGGCGATACGGTGAAAGCACGGTTGATTGAAGGTTGTTTCACGGTCGTTTCACCGCATAAAGTTCGTTCTTACTGAGCGATTTGTCAGTCAGCATAGGATACGTTTGTAAACGATGTCTAATATAAATTTATTGAATATATACGGTGGTTTCACGATGCAAACATTAGTTATGCACCTCCAAGTAATAGAGAAACATCTGTTTTACCACAGTTGATTTACTGACAGTGGATGCAGAAAATATTAATGTACACAAGTGAATCTATGACGTTATGACCGACACTGTACGATTAATATACCGTCGAATGACGGTAAATTTACGCTACTTTCACGGTCAATAAAATGAAAAAAATTACTTCGGACAGTCTAGACCGGGACTCGAACCCAGCTTATCTGGTTGCGCGCCCGAAACTCTACCAGTTAGGCTATCTGAGACACTGTCCGTAACATTAGATTCAGTTATCTAATAAGGTGTCAAAACCAAGTCATTTTTTCATTGTATAGATCAAAATAGCTTAAATAAATTTATATTTTTTCCATGACTTCAAAATAATAATCGTAATAAATGATTTAAACTTTTCAAAGATCTGTGTGATGGAATTGGTGGCATCCTCAAACGACATGCAGTAAGAACAAGTCTCTAACTCGCGGTTGATGAACAAATAACGACACCTGAATGACTTTTTCAATGGGCTTTTGCACCAGATATTTTGCCAAATGTAATAGTCAAGTTTTCCCCCATTCAAGATTATGATGCAGCAGTGAATGATTTAAACGAACGATTTCTAAAACCAATTGTAGGCACTCAACAAATACACTGTGTGATTCCGGATAAAAATAGTTGTTTATTACTTATAAACTTTTCTAACTCGAATGAACACAGAATTTGTAAAATATTTAAACGTCAGAGAGAAAATATATGAATTATTTGTTGCATTATTTTCGGAATCATTAAAAATTAACTGTATCAATCATTAATCCCAGTCAGTATAATCGTAGATTAAGCTTTTAGGTTGAGAATATAATACCTTAAAATTGATGAATAGGACTTTTCAATTGAAAAAAAATATAAAAAAAAAAACTCGGCCATTCTGGGTTGCCTGGGAATAGTTGTCAAATCGATTGAAGTTTATTTTGAGAAATAAAAATGGAATAAAAAAAATGTGAGCCGTCACGGGACGCCTGGCAGATGTGAAACATCGAAATTATTTTGTAAAAGTAATATGCAGAAAAGAACAGATTGTAATAGGAACTAAATATGTCATAATGATAAAATAACATATTACGATTTTTTTTCCAGATAACGATGACTATTTGTTGAATAAACATTTATTTTCATTAAACACAAAAATTTACGAATTTATTTCAAATCGTGACTACTTAATTCGTTTAATCAGTGACTTCGGTAATAGTTATATTCGATGTTGCCTCTGAGGACGGTATTACTGTGACAATTGGTCGATGGTAACTGAAGTATGTTACAAAAGTATTGGACATAACATTATCAAGATATCTAATAAATACAGTATCTATTGTTGTTCCGTATCTGGTGGTAGGTTCTCTTGGATTGTTATTAATTTTCAATGTAATTCTTCTTGAAGAAACGTAATTTATGGCGTTGATTAATCTTTTGCAAAATTTACATTGGAATCCCCAGCTAAAATCAATGGTAGTTTGTTTTTATTGGTTTTGAAAGTTATTGAACCTCTGTGACTGTACGGAAATAATCTCTCGTGTAAAAATGAAATGAGGTCATTTATTTTTTTATTAGGAGAAATGTACACAACAATCATCATCAATTCACTTTCATCTTCTAGTTTAACGTGTTAAGCACATATATTGCCAATAGATGTTTGGGAGACATGAACTTCTGTAGCATTTTGAATAACTAAATCCATGTTGAATGTAGTAATATGTAAAGTATTGTTGTTTTTATAAATAGCAACTCCAGCGGCTCTAACATTTTGTCTCTTAAATTTAGCTATACAATGAAAATTAGGTAAGTCAACTGATTCATCTGCAGGGAGCCATGTTTCAGTTAGTAATAAAAAGTTACTCATTTGACAAATAGAATCTTATAAATCAGTAGTATGTTTTCTGAGACTTTGGCAGTTTAAAGTATAAATGGTTAATTTATTTCTGGAGTTTATAAATTCAGTGATCAGTCCTTGCAATGTAGTAAGTTTGTTTAGAGATAATCTTTTAAATTCTTGCTGTAAACTTGAAACTGATGGATCTACTCTTCTTCCATGATAAATTCTTAAATTATTCTGACTGTTACATATAAACAAACCTTCAAGACGTTACTCGTGTTAAAACTACGTAAAGTAATGAAATAGAATGACTTTTACTCTACTCATAGACCACCTCGCCATATGTACCTCCTTGAGAGCTTAAATAAAAATTAGTATATTCTGGTACTATTAGATTAATAAAATCTTACATAACATTAATAGTATGTCTTGTGTTTAACTGATCTTGGTCATGTCCAGTTTCAATAATAATATTTTGTGACCCCTGTGATGATTGTTGGCTTCTGAAATATTTATAAAAAATATGTTATTAAAATATAAAGAAAAATTTAAATTGGCATCAATATATTAGTAAACTCAAGAATCTTAGCTAGTTATTTCAATATATTACTAAATATCGTAAATTATAAATATCAATAATAAATGTTTCACTATAAATTCCACTATGATTAGAAAAATTAATTAATTTTTTAATGTTCATATTAATAACAAATAAGAAAAACATTCGTACGCTGCACGCCATCAGCTGATTTTGAAATACAATTCTGTTAGTCTTAATAAATTTATTCTCTAAGCAATTGTTTTAATGCATTAATTTCAATAAGAATGAAATTAAAATTAATAATTAATTGAAAAACATTATATGTAATGAAATTGATGTGAATTTTAATCTACCAAGAGAGTAGATTTTCCATATGCTGGCGCTCAAAACACACTAAATATACGCGTGCTTAATGGACAGATAAATGCATACTTTAATTATAAAAATATAATTAACTTACTGATGACTTGATAGTGTGTCATAGTGTGATTTTACTTTCTTTGCAGGAGGCTGATCACTTTCACTCTCTAAATTATCACGGTCAGACATTTTATTATCAGAGAAATAATTTATTTTCAAGTAAAACACAGGTTATGTGTACTGTAGTAAACACTATAGGTATCTGAGCTCAGTGTAGCGAGAAAGATGGCTTAACGCCGGATCGAGTGGGAGAGAATCGCACAGTCGATTGTGCATGACGACGCGTCGCTACACCGTACACACTACTGCATATAGACTTGTAACAGGGTAAATTACCCTTAATCGATAAGTCGCCAGAGATCGATAACTTTTCGACTAGCATTTGAGCGCATCCATCTTCGGGCCTAGAGAGAGAGCAGGAGGGGGTATTTTTGGGGTCGTTATATAGACGAGCCATGCGTGATGTCCGGAGAAGTAGTAAAGTGTTGGAACGAGTAACATCAAGAAGTCCAAAGAAGGAAGCGAGTATCAACCATAGAGTTTCTTCAACCAAATTTACACCAGGTATTGGACTTTGGTAATGATGAGCCTTGGGGCCATATACCCGGCTCACTTATTACACTACTTCTCATTTTATTTATTCAAGTTTGGATAATTCAATTGTTTAATAATTTTGCTCAATAATAATTAATTATTTAATTGAATTGATTCGTTAATTGCTGGGAGCGTTCCTCCTGGGGATTTTTGGCCAAAGAATATTCTAGACCTCTTGGGTTTGCAAGTCGTGAATAATTAAATTTATTAATACAGCTGGTTAATAATTATTAAGATCTTGAGATTGGCTTAAATTAATCTATTTTATATTAATTAAATTCTGAACATCGAGAAGGTTCCAATCGACACGACATAGTATTCGGTACCCGAGGTCAAAACGTGCTACGCGGTAACGAACGCCGGCATCCATTTTGAGCGCGCAAATTTCTTGTGAATTTTGTGACGCAGCAAATTCATAAAATTAATAACTGGACAATTATTGTGAATTATAGCAATTGAATTATCATTTAATTATTATTTTTTATTAATTTATATTTTTAATTATTTAAAAAGTATTATTTTATTATTGAAAATTAGTTCTCGAAATTTAGACGCAACTAAAAATTGATCCCACCGTGGATAGTTTTCGGAATTTATTTTACGTCGAGATAATTTGTTGTAAATTAATTATCTAGTGGGCAATAGCATTAATAATAATTGTCTGGTCGAAGATTCCACGAGGTTGATTGGTTTTGAAAAAACGAAACTCGAGTCATTTTTATATAAATTAATCCATAACTGTAATTGCGTCATCTTATAAAAAATTTTCCCAGAATTTATTTAATTATGCGGACATAAATTCGGGAAATTTAGAATTTACCAAATTTAATTGAAAGAAATTTTTAGTAATATTTTAAATAGTTAAGAATTAAATTTACGGGAAATGGTGGCAAACGTCCGTCGAACATTCTGGATTATACAATGTGCTGAGTATTAAACTCGTGGTAATTTTGAAATAAGTTTAGGCGTCGATTTTTAAGTCGGAAATTTTAAGTAGTAATTATTAATTGTGAAAATTGTTTATGATTTTAATCTCGAGCTAATGACTGAATAATTTTAGTAAGAATTGAACGGTGACTTATTTTTGGAGTTTAATTTTGTAATCCAGAAAATAAAAGTAAAGTAGAGTCAGTGTGTGTGTGAGACGCATGGGTTATGTGTATGTGAATGCTACCAGCGTTTCTTCGCAAGCGAGCAGTCCGTTTGCGAGGTGTTTCGCTGGCATAGAGCGTGAGGGTCCGGTGGACAGCGCGAATTAGTTAGAAACTGTGGTATAGACGCTCCATAAGAGGGTACCGTCAGGATTAAGAATTTTGATAGAGCGTGAGGGTCCGGTGGACAGCGCGACGTAAGGATAGTGTGGAGTGTGTGCGTGAGCTGCAGAGGCTTCTTGGCTTACGTTGCAGTCACTAGGCTGTTGCTTCTGTAGCCAGGCGTTGTTGATAAGCCCTCGTACACTGATGTCTTTGTACGAGGTGTCTTGTTGATAAGTCGGAGTCGCCGGTTTTAGCCCGAAATCCTCCGTTAGATATAAGTTGTAGTAGCGACTTTCCGGGGGAAAGCGTGAAGTAAGTTAGTTGTAAGTAAATTAGCTGTAAGTGAGCGGTGTACGTGCAAGGGCACGAGTTGTTATCATATTTTGTTGTTAAATAAATACCGGTCATTTTGTTAAATAAAAATTTATTTCTTTCAGACCACCTTCCTCCACTCTCTCTCCCTGTAGATTATAAGCTCAGCTCCGGTTTCCGGTTCCAGGAATGAGATACAAAATCCTGGTGGCGCCCTCGTTAATTTAGAATCATTTTTGCTAGGTATTGTTTTATTTCTATTAAATTAATTAAGGGGCCAATGAGCGGAAAAACACACGTTACAGACTGTATATATATACCATCATATAGCGAGGCGACGCGTCACCACGGCATGCGTCGCCACGCCAGATATCGGTTTTATGTGCGGCTATAGATGTTTCACATAAAAAATGACTGAAAAAATAACGATTTTACTCGAAAAATCCGCATATTTTGTCGAATTAATAGTATTTAATTTTTTTTGTGTATTTTTTCAAAAAGTACATTCGAACACAAGAATTAAAAAAAAAAATTAGAAAAACGGTTGACGGTGAAGGCCATCCCTGCAACTTCCTGCTAATTCCATACTGTCAACACCAAAAGTAGACCCTTTTCTTCAACCAACTTTTTGGCTACTCTCGATAAATGTCTTGATGTATTCATAATTTCACAGATACGTCTTTCACTCTAGTTTTCAGGTAACAATGTTAAAATTTGTATTTTCAAAGATTTTTCTGTGTCTTTATCGTTGAATTTGTTGTGCAGCATTTCAATTAAAGAGCGAAAATTTTCAGCATCATCATCGATCGATTCTTCATCGGTTGAAGAGAACAAAACTTTTTTTAAGCTTTCAGATATTCGATTTATTTTGTTGTTTAAAAATTGATTATTATCTAATTTTCTTGATGGAATTGGTGATTAATTTAACAGTTGCAATGCGCGGTTTATTACGGGTAGTTGAGTTGCAGCGCTAACTTGAGATGCCGAGGTTGATTGAAAATCTTTTGGTTCGCTACTGAACGACATAGAGCCTTAAAAATATAATAAAACATATAGTTGCTAGAAAAGTATTTGAGTATAAATAATTAAAAAAACTTACGGAATGATGAAGATAACGGGAGATCTGTGGCAATTGTATTACTATTATTGTCAGACCGATAATTAGATTCATTACTGTCACTAGAGTTATTGTCTTCATGGTCACTTACATCAACATTATTGGTTTGTTGTTTAACTAATTTCGAAGCTTCTTTTCGACGCGAACTACATAGTAAATTATTATCAACTAATCTTAACAATACTTTCACACCGTCAGTCTCTGGACGTAAACCAATTTTTTTAATATGATATTCTAAATTAAATGGATTACAACAACGAGAAAATTACTTTTTTGATTCCATAATGTTTATATGAATTTATTATATTGAATGGAGATTTTAATATTATTAAAATAATTGAACCTTCAAGCGGGAACAAATCAGAGAAGTGTTTGTAAAGAGAAGGAATAATTTTTTTATTTAACAAATGCAATGACTAAAATCTTTCATTAAACAATAGATAGCAAAACAGATTTATAGGTCATAGTTGAAATCTCAATCTGCAAAAGCTTCATTAATAAATTATGGAAGGTAGAGGTAAGGAGAATCATCTGTGTATATGAAAAAGTGTGCATCAAATGTATTAAATTAGGGTGGCGCCACATGTACGGAAGCCTGGTTGGCTCACCGTCAACTTACGAAAAAGTGGCGCTCCTTCCGCCCACAAGTTAATTAGTACACAAGTTCACTAGTGAACTTGTGCACTTGTGGAGGCGACGTGACAGTATTAGAAACGCGCTTTTCGAAGGTGCCACCATTTTGGCATGCGTAAATTAAAAAATAAAGTCTTATTTTGTTATTATTTACGTTACACTACAACAGTGTAGACATTAATATTGGATATTTAAATTTATTAATTGCTATTGCTGTAAAATCACTCTTCTAATATTGTCACGTCGCCTCCACAAGTTCACAAGTCCACAAGTGCACAAGTCCACTAGTATACGAGTGGCTTAATGTATATAGAATAAGCGAAAGGAAATTTAGTACAGACCGGATAGCTCAAATGGTAAAGTAGCCGACATGTCTTCGGAAGGTTCTGGGTTCGAAGCCCAGTCCAAGCTATCTAATAATTTTTTCTCGAATATTCTATAAACTCACATTAAGATGATCCTCTCCACATTCCTTTCTCAATCCTTTCCTACCAATATCCTGTTACGTGAATGTGGAACGCTTCACGTAATAATTATCGTAACTCCTATTCTTTCCCGCTTCACAGCATTATTTATATTTGTAAAAATGTTTGCCGTAAGATGGACGGTGTGGCTTAATGTATATAGAATAAGCGAAAGGAAATTTAGTATAGACCGGATAGCTCAAATGGTAGAGTAGCCGACATGTCTTCGGAAGGTTCTGGGTTCGAATCCCAGTCCGAGCTATCTAATAATTTTTTCTCGCATATTCTATAAACTCACATTAAGATGATCCTCTCCACATTCCTTTCTCAATCCTTTCCTACCAATATCCTGTTACGTGAATGTGGAACGCTTCACGTAATAATTACCGTAACTCCTATTCTTTCCCGCTTCACAGCATTATTTATATTTGTAAAAATGTGGAACGCTTCACGATTTTGCGTGTCATTCTGCGCAAGTATGTAATCTTAGTAGCCTTTGAGAGTTCTGCTCAACTGTAGATGGACTTGGAGTTGTATCAACTGTACTAGATGGCAGATTAATCGATGGAACTGCATTTTTTTTCAATCTACGCTCTTTGCAATCTTAAACATAACAATAATTATAATTATTTAAATTTTTGCTAGAAATATTAATAATAATAAACGAAGAAAATACTTACTTGATGGAACTTAATTCTCTGCAACAAAATGTAAAGAACATACCTTCATTGTTTTTGAAACAGTTTTCCCGATTTTTAAAACTTTGACCCATGCTTCAAAACGATCGAGTTTTTCTTCTTGATTTAATTTATTTTTCAAAATAATCACACTTTCATTTTTTCGTGAAAATTATAAAATCGAACAGTATCATTTTTACATGCACGACTTTTGCAACCATACACGCAACAATATATATGGCTTTTAATTGGTTTAGATGGAAATTCCATTTTTAAAAGTCAAAAATAATGTCTTGATTATAATACGAGGACAATTTTGGGAATCGCAACAATATTATCTTATTGAATTTAATCAAGAACGTACTGTTTATATTTTTGACAGATGTAAACATTGACACAGTAGCCTACCTTGAGAGGTTACAGTTTTAGCCGCTAGTTGGCGTAGCGAAATTCTAAGGTTCCCAATTTTCATGTTGAAAGCATTCAATTTTAAAAACGATTTCTTTTCTGAGTTCCATAGTTATTCCGTTAATTGTTTCGACATCAGTCAAGTTTTTACTGACAGCTCTTAACACACAATTTTTCAATTGCTTCGTCGGATCAAATAATTGATTACTTGAAAACCGCAGTCCACCATATAAGTCCATTTTATTGATAACATCATTCCGCTGTAATTGTTTACCAACTTTGGCATGCGTCTCTATAGCTTCTAAACAAATTTCACATTTTATGGTTTTTCTTAATTTTCGAACTATATAACCAGCTATGTACGACTGGACCACATCGCTAGTTACGGCCTGGTTATAATCGTGGTCTATGTCGGTTGAGGAGCTTTCATCTAATGGTCGAGGACTTTCCAACATTTCGTCAATACTTTCAAGCCACGAATCCTTGCCTTGTGTATCAGATGCTGTTAAGACATGCTTAGCCTCTATTAGATTCCGTAAAAGATCTTTTCCTGAAACATTGCACCCACTTGGTGGACGTATCAGGGAGAAGGAAGATGCTAGGTGATATACGTGAGCAAAAATTTTAGGGTCAGGATGATCGTTACCTCCACATGAATGTCTCATGACAGAAAAAAATCTCTGAAATTGAAAATAAATAAATATTAATTAGAAAATAGAACGAATTTCAGGAATTTCAGGCATTGAGTACCTGACAATTTAGTCATGGTACCTATTTCCATGATCGTCGAGCCAAAGCTTAGTCGAGTGATATTCTTCCAAAGAAACCTACAATTTCTTAACTTCTGATTATTTTTTGTTTTAATAACTAATCTTATCTGTCTTTGACGGCAATCATCTTTTACATATAAAGCATCTCTCGGTATACTTGATGACATCACTAGAATCAAGTTAGAAACTAGATCAATAAATTTTTGCGTTGGAGTAGAATCTTTTAATTTGTCGCAGGTTGATTGATAATGAGCCATGGCAAAAAAAATAATAATCAATGATTGTTAAAAAAAAATAGATGTATCTGCTCGGACATTCATTAATACATACAGTAATAGATGTATCCTTGTTTAAGCGTAACCGAATTTTGATCTGCTGAGTTGTTGGATCCATTCGCATAAATACAAATCCATTGGGCTCGGGTATATACAACCAAAACAGCAGCAATTTCGGATCTTCGATTTGGAGCTTCGAGGTTCTATCAAGTCTTGTTCACTTTGAACACCATCATCTATTAGATTATTAGGAACATCTTCATCTACTAATATTGTTTGGGGCTCGATGTTATTTTCTTGCACTTGAAATAGCTCTTCGTATCCATAGTTATTTGAATGTAAGCTTGGCATTTTCAGTTCATCTACAGTACTTGTTAGAAACTCATGTTCAAGTACCAAAATAAACTGATGCTGGGTCGTTGGTAAAGCTTCTTCTTTCAGTATTTTTTTTCCTAAAGGTATAATTATAGGCTCTCCTTTCATGTACAGTTTCTCGTACATTTTTATTTGTTCCTCTTTAAAATGGAGATGACAGATGTAATCAGTCACTTTTAATTCAATACCCAACAAAATTTTCCAATTTTGTAATCTCGCCGGTGTCTATGAAATTAGATAAATAAAAAATGAATATGCTTTCGTTTATCAATAAAATTATAGAATTGAGCAAAGCTTTACAATGTAAATTTTTCATGACACTAAAATTAGCAGACATTTTATAATTTTTGATTATTTTGAATCAATAAAAATTATAAGTGAAAAACTATTTTTAAAAAATTCACTTAAATTTTTTTTTTAATTATTTTGAAATAATTTTTTTCGAAAAAAAAATTCTAAAAATTTTCCAATGTCGGCTAATTTAATTTTCATACATATTTATGAAAAATTAATATACATACTGTTGGTTGGAAATACGAAAGAGGCGAACTATTTTTTTTTTGTTTTGGGATTTACGCCCACTTGGACAACTTTTTACAACACAAATTTTACCGATAACTGTTCTCTTATTCACTCACTTTTTCATAAAATTAAATATTTATATATCAATAACCGTACTATTTACAGTTTACGAAATAAAATCGCTCTAAATGCACGTTTGCTTATAATAATTATGTAAGGTTATATTTACCACAATATTTTGTACAACGTAAGTTATTGAAATTCTCAAGAATAAACTACTGTAGTTGACAATGATATTAAATTTTTTAACTTGGCATACTTCAATTCATCTGCAATTACTACATTCATACCATACCCTGTGCTTCCACCAGCGCGATTGTGAAAGATTTTTGAACTGTTATTTAGCGCATACAGCTGGACACTTTTTCAACTTTTCACCCATATGAGATGATTCTCCTTACCTTTACCCTCCATATAATAAATGAAATCATACCACTGTATAGCATCTGCTAAACTGGCTATTAGGTAAGTTTATAATTGTCATACTCTAGATTATCGATCGAATTGATGCATTAAAATTTGAATTTTAGGCAGTATAATCGTAGATTAAGCTTATAGGTTAGGAATAAAATTCCTTAAAATCGATGAATAGGGCTTATTTTGTTATAGAAGAAAATTTTACGAAAAAAAAAATTTTGTTTATTTTTGAAAATTTGACATTTTTTTTTTCAATTGAAAAAAATGTAAAAAAAATTCGGCCCATTCCGGGCTGCGCGGGAATAGTCAAATTGATTGCAGTTTTTTAACTCCCCGCTAAGAAAATTGAAAATTTTCAAAAATCGGGAAGTTATTGTTTTTACCTGGCTTTTCGAAAATCGAGTTTTCATCAGATTTCGACGTTTTGAGGTCCTAGGAAGCTTCCCTGACTATTCCCTTACTATTCCCGGATGGTGTGTGTGTGTGTGTGTGTGTGTGTGTGTGTAAACCTATCATAACTTTTGAACGACTTGACCGATTTGATCGCGGTTGGTGCCATTCGAAAGAGTTCGACTAAACTTAGATTTTAAATACAAGTTGAACCGATTCATACCGATAGATTTTGAGGAATCTTGAAAAAACTGCGAAAAAAAATTTTTTCGAATGTGGTTTTTTTTGATAACTTTTAAACGGCTTGACTGATCAATTCCAAAAACTAATCAACTCTTAACATTAAAAAACCATGTTGATCACCACCAAGCCAGTCAAAATCGGTTTATTTGTTCGTGAGTTATCGTTGACGAAAGAAATCGAAAAAAGCGTTTTTTTCGAATTACACCGGAATTTCCGGTTTGATCAATTTTTGTTTAAAAATATATTATTGAATTTAGAAAACTGTGTCGAATGCTGCCAACCGCGTGCAAATCGATTCATTCATTTAAAAGTAATTGCAGTTTGAAAATTAAAAAAATAGTGTTTTATTAAACATCAATCGGACTTTTGAGCTCAGAGAGCTCAAAATTACACGATAATTATATTTTTGAGCTCGAAGAGTAAAAACTTAGTAAGTGCAATTTTGAACACTTAATTACGGAAGTAGCGGGAAGTTGTTTTCCTAATTTTTGTGAGACATAAAAATAAGAAAAAAATTAATAAAACGGTTCACCCTAAAGGCCATCCCAGCAACTTCCCGCTAATTCCATACCTGGGCGTTTAAAATTGTACTTATGACGTTTTTGAGATTTTTGAGCTTAAAATATAATTTATGTGATATTTTTAGCTCACTGAGCTCAAAGAGATAGTATTTCTATGCATTTGAGCTCTTCGAGCTCAAAATTCTGATAGAAGTTTCATAGAACACTAATTTTAGACTTTTCAAACCGCAATAACTTTTGAATAGATCAACCAATTTTCACGCGGTTGGCGGCATATGACGCAGTTTTATCAGCCTCATGAAGAATTTTCAGGTTTTAATTAATCGAACTGAAAATTTCAGAGTAATTTCGAAAGAACACTTTTTTCGGTTTTCTTTCGTTCACGATATCTCTCGAACGAATTAACTGATTTTGACCAGCTCACTGGCGATCGACGTGGTTTTTTATTGTCTAGAGCTGATTAGTTTTTGAAATCGATCGGTGTAACCGTTTAAAAGTTATCTCATAAAAACCACATTTGAAAAAATTTTTTTTCTTAGTTTTTTTAACATTTCTCAAAATCTACTGATCCGAATCGGTCCAAATTATACTCAAAATCTAAGTTTGGCCAAGCTCTTTGAAATGGCACCAACCGCGATAAAATCGGATGAGCTGTTCAAAAGTTATAAGCGGTTCACATACTTTCACACACACACACACACACACACACACACACACACACACACACACACACACACACACACACACACACACGCACACACACACACACGGAGGGTAGCGTTATTCGCGTCCGTAGGTTCTACTTTTACACCCTACACGTGCTCTCCGGGTAGTGCCAAATGAACACCAAACAAAGATATGGAAATGTCAGAAGATGGAATTTCAAACATCGTTTACAGTACAGAGGATGGATACCTCAGTGCCGGTGAGGGGAGGCGTGCAAACGGGCCTAAACTCGTCGTTATCAAGCGACCGTTTGAACAGTGGAGTAGACCCCATGGCTCTGCTGTCTAGCAATGCTAGCAAGGTTACAGGGAGTACGAAATCAGCCCAGATGGCAGAGAACGGACAGCTGAGCAACATTCCTTCAAAAAGTGGAGGATCTTTTGCTCCTGCCACTAATCAAACCCACCGAGAAAGAATGAACTCTCTACCGACCGTCACCGGCCAACAGTCACCATTGGAGAGGCTCGGCAACAAGATTGATGAGTTAGCTGACTTCATAAAAGACAAAAAGAATCTCCACCATGAGATCAGAAAATTGGTTTCGTCTATTAGTACTGCATATAGGCTGGCCAACAAATCACTAACGAAGTCGGCGTCAACGACTCAAACATCTCCGAGTCTGAACAAAAAATCACAGCCACCTCTGACCACTCCTAAGAAATTACCACAGCAAGGAGATGGCAACAAGAAGAGGCCGCTGTCCACGCCCAGCCCTTCCTCAGATATTGACAAGCCAGCACAGAAAAAGACAGCCCGCGATGAAACCTGGACCAAAGTGACTCGGCAAAACAAGAAAAAGAAAGAACAGGAGCCAGTGACTTAAGCTGCTATAGCCCAAGATCAGCCAAACAGCGGTGGCTCCAAGAAACCAAGGAGGAAGAAGACAAGAACTAAAGCTGTCCTAGTCCAACCAGCTGAAGGGCGAACATACGCCGATCTCCTCAAGGAAATCAAGGCCAAGGTAAGCCCTGTCGAGACGGGCGTAGAAATAAGGTCTATTAAAAAGACAAAACACGAAGACGTTCTTCTTGAAATGGCTCGAAAGACCGAAGACAGCAAGGCATTCACCGATGCAGTAAGGGCAGCCACTGCAAACATCGGCACAGTCAAGATGCTAACACCAACAACAACGATCGAGATCCTCGACTTAGATGAAATCTCTACCGAGAGCGAAGTCCGTGAAGCACTCAAACGTGAATTCACTGACAACCTGGAGGTCAAACGGGTAAATTTGACAAAACCCACACCACGAGGTGATCGAGCAGCCTTCTGCGAACGAGACGAGCCCAGTGCGATTAAGGCCCTTGACAAGGCCCGTATACGGATCAGTTTGCTGAACTGTCGTATACGCCCAGTAGTAAAAGTAACACGTTGTTTTAAATGTCTTGGTTATGGACACCAAACACGTCAGTGTGCGGGACTAGACAGAAGCAGGTGCTGCTACAAATGTGGCGGAGAGAACCATAAGGCCGTAAACTGCACGGAGAAGTTAAAATGTTTCCTTTGTGCTTTGGACAAAGATGCCCAGGATAGTCTATGCCATATTTCTGGCACTGGAGCGTGTAAGGCATTCCGCAAAGCACTCGCAGAAGCCACGAAAGGTCAGAAATGACACGCATACTACAAGGCAACCTGAATAGGTGCGCCTTGGCGCAAAACCTGCTGCGCCATCGTGTTTTTGAAAATAAAATTGACGTCTGCTTTATCTGCGAGCAATATCTAAACATCGAAGGTAAAACATGGTTCGCAGACGAAACGGGCACGGCAGCAATTTGGATTGTGAACACAAAGAACGTTACCGTCAACAACAGCGGAGGTGGAGCAGGTTTTGTCTGGATTCAAACTCCCACAACCTACTTCATGAGCGTCTATCTCTCACCTAACGAAGGGATTAGTGTGTTCCGACAGAAACTCGCAAATATAGAAGATGCGGTCACTAAGTTCGACGGCGAAGTTATCGTAGCCGGAGACTTCAACGCTAAATCGGCTGAGTGGGGCGCTGCTTTCTCCGACACCAGAGGAAACGAGGTCACTGACGTCGTAGCTAGACTCGACCTCATAGTGCTGAACACCTGGAGCACCACGACCTTTAGAAGACCAGGGTACCAAGAATCTATCCTCGACATTTCATTGGCGACTCCAAGGACTGCCAACATGATCGAAGACTGGACTGTATCCGAAGAATACAGTGGCAGTGACCACCAGTTTGTGACATTCAACGTTGGATTGTCATCTACTCCGGTTTCACAACGCGACCTTTTTAAGCGGAAGTGGAATGCCAGAAGGCTTGATCCAGAGGCATTGCAAGCTTCACTCGCACAAAGCTGGTCTATCCTCCAGAACAACCCGACACCGGATACCTGCAGCGAGACGGAAAAGGCAGTACTAAACACGATGAAGGAGATTACTGCCTCATGTGATGCCTCTATGCCGCGGCTGAAAAACCAGAGCTTCCACAGGCCGGCGTACTGGTGGTCAGCAGACATAGCAGAACTTCGGAAAATATGCAATCAGCTACGTCGCCGAGCAACGAGAGCTACGAAACGCTCCCCAAGCCAGGACTTGTATTCAAAAGAGTACAAGCAGGCCAAAAAGACGCTAAACCGAGCCATTAAAGCAAGTAAAGCGAAACTGTGGAAAGAGATCTGCAACGATCTCGACAATGACCTCTGGGGTAAAGCCTACCAAATTGTCGCCAAACGACTTGGAAAGGCTTCACCAGAGGCGCCGAAGTCTCCTGCCTTGATGGAGAGCATTGTAACGGAGCTTTTTCCCAAACACCCACCGCGAGAGAAGAAACACTACACTAAGAACAGCGAAGTAACACCCTTCACAACTAAGGAATTACAAGACGCGGCCAAGTCACTCAAAACAGGAAAGGCACCTGGACCTGATGGCATCCCGGCATCGGTGATCAAAACTGTAGCCCTGGAACACCCAGACATACTCCTGAACACCTACAACGCATGCTTGACAACTGGCACGTTTCCCGTGGTCTGGAAACGGCAGAGATTGGTTCTCTTAGACAAAGGTAAGGGAACCCCCATAACACCTTCGTCGTTTAGACCACTCTGTATGCTGGACATTGCTGGAAAACTGCTCGAGAAGCTCATACAAGGGAGACTTCGCAACGACATAGACCATGCTGGAGGTTTTGCCGCAAACCAACACGGCTTCCGGAAAGGACGTTCAACAGTCGGCGCGATCCAGAAAGTCGTAGCGACAGCGAGAGAAGCATGGACTGGTAGCCTCAAAGCCCGCAAGGTGTGTCTTGTCCTCACGCTAGACATTAGAAATGCCTTTAACAGCGCAAATTGGAGAGATATTTTGGACGTCCTGGAGCACAGATTCGACGTGGAGCCGGAGAATCTGGCACTAGTCGACAACTACCTTGACGAGAGAAAGCTGATAGCAGAAACCACGGAAGGTCCACAAGAATACGCTCTAACGGCTGGCGTGCTGCAAGGCTCAATAATGGGGCCCGATCAATGGAATGCGGACTACGACGAGCTTCTGGAAATCCCGTTGCCAAAGCAAGTGGAGCTAACGGGCTTTGCAGACGACGTCGCGGCCACGATAATAGTAGACAGCGTAGAGGAGGCTGAACTACTCGTTCGGGAAACCATTGATGCTGTCGAGACTTGGCTCGATAAACACCACCTGAAACTCGCAAAACACAAAACCGAGATGGTCGTTCTGACTCGCCAAAAATGGTTCCCAAAACCATTTGCTGTGGACATGGGAGGAATAACGCTAACGTCAACAAGGGCCCTGCGCTATCTCGGGGTAATGATAGACGAGAAACTATCTTTCCGCGAACACCTCGATAGTGCATGCCAGAAAGCCAGCAAGACGGTGTCTAGCCTAGCGAGAATTATGATGAATACTATGGGACCAAGAACCAAAAAGAGGAGAGTCCTACTGGAAGCAGTCCATTCGGTACTGCTTTATGGAGCGGAAATATGGGCAGATATATTAAAGCAGAAAACCTATTGGCGGAAAATGGCAGCAGTGCAGCAGTGAGGCGCTCTCAGAGTTGCCTGTGCCTACCGCACGGTTTCCGAAGCGGCTGTATTGGTCATTGCGGGAGCTGCGCCCATCGACCTATTAGCGTTCGAGAGAGCAAGACTCTACGATGCTAAAATCGGTGGCGCAAACATGAAGGAGGCAAGAACGAGGATAAAAACAGAAACGCAGCAAGAGTGGCAGGACCGATGGACGTCGGGAGAGACAGGCAGATGGACAGCGCGACTGATCCCAAACATCAACGTCTGGCTTTCTCGGAAGCACGGGGACACGAACTTCTTTCTGACCCAGCTACTGATGGGACATGGGCATTTCAATGCCTATCTATTCAAGATGGGTTTGCACAGCACACCAACGTGCAAATACTGTCCAGACAAAATTGACAACGCCGAGCACACGTTTTTCGAGTGTGGTCGATGGAAGGACGATAGAATCTGCACCGAAGAAACAATGGGCACCGCACTCTCCCCTGAGAGCTTGGTAACCTGCATGATCAAAAAAGAAGAAAACTGGACAGCTGTAGTAGCCTACGCGCAGCGTCTCTTGAAAGAAAAAATCGCAGAAAGGGATTAGAAACCAGTAATAACAAGAAGTAGGTGTCGTGAGGCACAACATGGACTGGATTGAAGTAATGCTAACGCGGTCCTGATCCAGTCTTCCCTGTAACATCTATAAGGAAACGAGAGAGGAGAATGTTTAGTCGGTATTGTTGCAAAATAATATTGTCTTCTGAGTCCGACATATCCAGGCAGCAACACCTAGTCCTGGCAACAACACCAAGTCCTGGCATACGTAAACGTATTTTACCTCCTCGATAAAAAAATAAAAACAAAACACACACACACACACACACACACACACACACACACATACAGACACAGTGACAAACTCGCGGGAGTAGTCAGGGAAGCTTCCTATGACCTTCAAACATCGAGATCTGTTGAAAACTCGATTTTTGCAAAACGCGGTGAAAACAATAACTACCCGATTTTTTAAAATCTTTGATTTTCTTAGCGGGAAGTTAAAAATTAGGAAAATCGTTGACCCTGAAGGCCATTCCTGCAATTTCCCACCAATTCTATACCTAAACGCTTAAAATTGCACTTATGTCGTTTTAGAGCTCTTCGAGCTCATAAATACAATTTGTGTATTATTTTGAACTCTCTGAGCTAAAAAAAAAAGGTTTTGTATGCTTTTGAGCTCTTCGAGCTCAAAAGTTTGATAGAAGTTTGATAAAACACTATTTTTTGAATTTTAAAATCGCAATAACTTTTGAATGAATGAACCGATTTCCACGCGGTTGGTAGTATTTGACGCAGTTTTTTTAACTCCATAAAAATCTCAAAGTTTATATTGATAGAGTAGAAAACTTCGGAGTAATTCCGAAAAAAACACTTTTATCGGTTTTCTTTCGTCAACGATAACTCACGAACGAATCAATCGATTTTGACCAGACTGGCAGCGATTGACGTGGTTTTTTGATGTTCAGAGATATTTAGTTTCTAGAATTGATCAGTAAAGCCGTTTAAAAGTTATTCTAAAAAAACCACTTTTAAAAAAAATTTTGTTTGTAGTTTTTTTTGCGATTTCTCAAAATCTACTGGTCCGAATGGTTCTAAAGAAGAAAAAATCTAAGTTTGGTCAAGCCCTTTCGAATGGCACCAACCGCGATCAAATCGGTCAAGCCGTTCAAAAGTTCTAAGAGGTTTACATACATCCACACACACACACACACACACACACACACACACACACACACACACACACACACACACACACACTCGGGGCAGAAGAGATACTGCTACCGGGCGCGTCTCCCCGAGCGGATGGGAGAACGCTCGCTGTCCTTGGATGACACTTAATCTCTTAGTTGATGAGGTACAGCGGGTAGGAGCCAAGCAAAATAACCAAACAAAATAAGCTCCCGTGGACAAAACTCCCTTTTAATGGGTTGGTCACACTAACTGACCTAGCAAGACGATTGGTTCCTGCTGTAACTCACTGGGAGTGTCCAGAACCTGTATCGTAGTTTCCGACGATGCAGGCCACGGCTGATGTGAGCTTGCTCTGCCGAGGTGAAAGTTGCAGCAGTGGATCAGGAGCTAGCCACTTCGGGCCTTGATCAGGAAGTACGCAGTGAGTGTTAGAGATCGGAATCTTCACCGCTCCGAGCGAGTCTAGTCCGTCCGTGTATTCCGGGACTGGCAAAGTGTCGGCTAGGCCTCAGGGAACTGGGGTAGGAGTACTATCTCCGAGGGTACACCCGTTCCTAGTTATGGCAACCCGCTCCACTCCGTACGATGCGCTGGTAAATCAAAAAAGTATGAGTAAGTTACAGGAAACAAACATGAATAGAAACGGGCTTCATGCTCAACAAGCAGCGATTGAAGCAAGCGCTGACATGAAGAGAACGCAAGCGTTGAAGCGCCTTGAGAAGCTGACCATTGAGCTGCAAGAGTTTGTCCGAACTAAGGTCAATATCCACAAGGAGATAAAGACCAAGACAACCGGTGTAGTCAATGCTCTTGGAAGATTCAAGAAACTGGACGAAGAATGGCGCTCATCATTACACCGCACCCCTTGTGCTACATCGGAGAGAAACAGTCAAGTGGTTGTTGAAGAAGCGATGGACCTGGTCATCCTATCAAGAAGCAGGAAGTGGTTAAGGATCTTCCACAAAACTCTTGTGAACAGAACAAGAAGCCAGGCTGGGAAAAGGTGCAGTCCAGAAAGGACAAGAAGAAGGAGCGCAAGAAACTGCCCCCAGAAAAACCTCTGGTGCCTCCACCGAAGCCGAACCAGAAGCCAAGAAGAATAGCAACGAGACCGGAGGCACTTATTATCCATCCAGCGAACAAAGATAAGTATTCTGAAATACTTACACGGATCAAGGCGGACGTTCGCCCAGATCAGGTCCGCAACACAGTCGAGAAGATACGCAGGACCGCGACAGGGAACATTCTCATCACGCTGTCAAAAGGCAGTAGTGATAGAGGTAAAGACCTGCAGAAGACTATAGCGGGAATACTTAAGGAGGACGCAAATGTCATTAGTACAGGACCTGAAGAAGACCTGGAAATTCGCGATATTGACGATACTACAACTAAAGATGACATTCTAACAGCTTTACAAGAGGCAGCTGGAAACGATTGTGGTATAACAGTAGAGGCCATTAAAATTCGTAAGGTCTTACGTAGCAGAACACAAATTGCTTCGGTGACTCTGGCAGCAACGGTAGCGCAGAAAGTGGTAGGAGAACACGGTAAGATTAGGATCGGCTGGACCAATTGTCGTATTAGAACAGTACTAAGACCAGTCCGATGTTATAAATGCTGGCATTTTGGACACCGTGCGGTTCAGTGCACAAGTGAAGTCGACCGCTCCAAACTTTGCATTAAATGTGGAGAAGAGGGACACAAAATCGCCGAATGTAATAAGCCTGCTAAATGCGCACTGTGTGCGGATCAACCCGGTACAGAGAATAACGCCCATCATGCCGGCACAAGCAGATGCCCAGTATACCAAGAGGCACTCAAGAAGATAACTGATAAACGAAAATGAGAATACTGCAGCTAAACATCAACCACTGTGAAGCGGCACATGATTTGCTCATGCAGACAGTACGTGAACAGAAGCTTGACCTTGTGCTTATATCGGAACCGTATAAACACCTCGGCGGCCAACCATGGGAAACTGACTGCACCAAAAAAGCTGTCATATGGTCCTGTCGCAAGCTCCCCTTCCAGAGTGTCGTTAACAATGGCAGCGCCAGCTTTGTAGCAGCATCGGTAGATGGCATCCGCTTTTACAGCTGCTACGCACTACCTAGCCTCACTATTGTTGAATTCATGGACTTTCTGGATCGACTGACGGAGGACGCGAAGCAGTACTACCCAGTGGCAATAGCTGGAGACTTCAACGCCTGGGCAGTGGAATGGGGCAGCAAACACACCAACGCTCGAGGTAAAGAACTACTGGAAGCTTTTTCTACGTTAGATGTAGTACTGTTAAACAGCGGCGATGCGCCGACGTACACTAAAGGAGACGCAAGTTCTATTGTGGATTTTACTTTTGTCAGCAGCAGCCTCATGAGAGGAAACTACGACTGGAAGGTGATGGAGATCTACACGGCCAGCGATCACAATGCGATTCTCTGGGAAGTATCAAAGGACCAGAATCCTAGAAGACCGGCTAAGAAACTTGACATCGTTGGGTGGAAGGTGAAATCCTTTGACCCAGGTGCTCTAGTAGCTGCCCTAAATAGTGAACCGCTTACTACTGGATCTGCAGAAAAAATGACCAAGGACTTGATGAAGAGAGTGACCCAGGCTTGCGACACCTGCATGCCCCGTAAACGGGGCATGAACCAAAGACCTTCGGTGCACTGGTGGAACGAACACATCAGCTTCCTACGGAAAGAGTGTCTCAAGAAAAAAAGAATATCTCAGCGTGGTTATCGGCGGCCTGACTCAGCGGAACTAGTCGCAGAATACAAGAAAGCTCGTCGACATTTAAACAAAGCCATCAAGGATAGCAAGAAGAACTGCTGGAAAGAGCTAATCAACGAGGTGGACAAAGACTTGTGGGGTAGACCTTACAAGGTAGTCATGGCACACCTGAAATATCAGCTAATGCCGTCTCCTACGTGTCCTCAACTCTTACAGAAGATCGTGACTGCGCTGTTTCCACGACAGCGCGTTTTCAACTATCTGTTGACACAGGACGAACTGAATGATATTCCACCTGTCACGAATGAAGAACTGATGGAAGCTTATAATCGCGTCGGGAATAATAAAGCACCGAGATTGGACGGAATCTCTAATATTGCCTTGAAAACATCTATTAAAGCAGCGCCAGCGTTATTCCTCGACGTCTACAACATCTGCTTGAAGGAAGGGATTTTTCCTCGGATGTGGAAACAACAACGGCTGGTACTACTTCCTAAAGGGAAAAAGCCACCGGAAGAACCGTCATCTTATCGTTCACTCTGCATGCTGGATACAGCCGGTAAGATACTAGAACGTATAATCCACCAAAGGATAGAAGCAGTTGTCGATCCACTTTTGGCAGACAATCAGTACGGATTTCGGAAAGGACGATCAACCCTGGACGCGATCAACCTGGTTGTCGGTATAGCCAAAGACGCAATCGCCGGTACCAGATGGAAGGGGGGAACGAAGAAATATTGCCTGGTGGCAACTTTAGACATAAAAAATGCCTTCAACTCCGCCAACTGGGATTGCATCATGCAAGCCCTTCAAGAGATAAACGTACCAGGATACCTACGAAGGATAGTCGCTAGCTACTTCACAGATAGAGTCCTGAGATATGACACGAAGAATGGTCCAAAGGAGTATGATGTTACTGGAGGTGTACCGCAGGGTTCTGTTCTCGGTCCACTTCTCTGGAATGTCATGTACAACGGATTGCTGAGACTGAAACTACCAAGAAACGTCAAACTGGTAGCGTACGCGGACGACGTAGCCGTAGTAATAGTCGCCAAGCATCTTGATGAGATAAAACATATGTTCGCTATCACCTTTGAGCGAATTAACCAGTGGATGGACACAGTAAATTTACAACTGGCTAAACAGAAGACCGAGGCTGTACTTCTCACTAGCAGAAAAGTGGTGGAAACGATCAATCTAAACGTCGGAGACCAAGAAATCACATCCCAACCATTCATTCGATATCTGGGAGTGATGCTCGATGCCCGACTTAACTTTAAACAACAAGTTGAACACGTGACCACCAAAGCATCAGCAGTAGTAGCCAACCTAGTACGATTGATGCCCAACATCGGTGGCCCGAAGCAGACAAGGAGGTCATTGCTATCATCAGTAGTTACATCGGTCCTCACATATGGTATATCCATTTGGGCCGACGCACTTGAGATCCAAGAATCATGGAGGAAAGCATGTCCAGTTTACCGACTGAGCGCGCTAAGAGTAGCCAGCGCCTTTCGAACAATATCAGAGGAAGCAGTGTGTGTCATTTCCGGAATTTTGCCGCTCAGAGTCCTAGCTGAGGAAAGACGTAACCTTGACCAACGAAAGAGGACAACCGCACAAAGTGCCGAGGAACTCAGAGCTAAAGAACGGCAGAACAGCATCGCGCGATGGCAATCGCAGTGGGACGCCGCGACAACAGGGAGATGGACACACCGTCTCATACCAAGGATTGACGTTTGGCTTAACCGGAATCACGGCGAGGCCAACTACTATCTGACCCAGATGTTGTCAGGACACGGCTGTTTCCGGGAGTACCTTTATCGCTTTAAGCACGATAATTCCCCAGAGTGTCCGTCTTGCCCAAGAGTTGCTGAAAATGTGGAGCACGTTTTCTTTGAGTGCCCTTGTTTTAACCCACAGCGTGATGAGTTAGAGAAGATCCTGAACAAGAAAATCACACCAGAGTCAATAGTAGAAGAAATAGTGTTATCTGAAGCTGCCTGGAACGCCACAAGCACGTTTACCACTTAAGTGCTTACAGAGCTGCGTTCCATTGAAAGAAAAAGGGCAAATGACAGATACTAGAAGGAAGGAAAAATAACGAATTAGCCACCAGAAGGAATAGCAGTAGCTAGATCCTCCCCTCACGAAGTAATGCCTGACGGCGGTTTCCATGAGGGATTAGAGGAAAGAAGAAAGGGGTTTAGGGTTTAGTGGGTAGGGGCGTTAGCGTCGAGTTTTAGTATGACGCTGCGTCGAGTCACCACATATCCAGGCCGAACAGCTATGCCTGGAATCCGTAAAAGGGATTCCCCCCCCCCTTAAGTTAAAAAAAAAAAAAAAAAAAAAAAAAAAAAAAAACACATACACACACACACACACACTGAGACACTGCAAAATGTCCCGATTTTATCAGCCTAGCGAACTACCACTCGAAATTTCCGTTACCGACACTAGCTAAAATAATGTGTAGCACCCGTGATGTCACGAGGAGGGAAAAATCAACTACGAACCTCAAAACTTGAGCATTGATCGACACTTTGATCTATTCCCCGGTGTCAACCACCACGTTAGATACTTCTTAGTCAATTTACCACTATACTTCTATTACTACTATTAGGTGATTACTCGCTAAAAATTTATAAAACTTACCACTTATTAATCTAATATTCCCTTTTTACTACTATTAGGTGACTATTCACCAATATTTACCACTAACTTGCTATAATATTTCTAATATTAAATAATATTCATTCTATTGTTACAAGTATTCTATTTTGTTTAGTTACGTTACCGAAATACCACAAGTTCATATTAAAAGTGCTTATTTTGTGTAATAAAGTTTAGTTTATTGTTATCACCGCTATATACTATGACTAAACTACTACTATTCACCTATCTCAACTATTTCTATTCAGTCATAAGGGTCAATCAAGGACACAGAATAATCACCGCAGTTAATATTGTAAGTAAGTCAAATAACTTAACTGGCACGCGTGAGAACTTCTGCCTAAAAGTAATAAAATCATCTAAAGACAAAGACATTCATTGGTTCACGGGAGCGGAATATTTCAGAGCAGCGAATCCCACTTTTTAGAAGTTTAGACGATTATTTTCTTATCCGCGAGGTCTAATGGTCTAAATAATTAAATTTTTAAATCAAACAAAAATGTAGTGTTTCAACACACACACACACACACACACACACACACACACACACACACACACACACACACACACACACAAACACACACACGCACACACACACACACATACAGACATACAGACACCATCGCAGGAATAGTCAAGAAAGCTTCCTAGGTCCTCGAAACGTCGAGATTCGATGAAAACTCGATTTTCGTAAAACGGGGTGAAAACAATAACTTCCCGATTTTATAAAATCTTTGATTTTCTTAGCGGGAAGTTAAAAATTAGAAAAACGGTAGACCTTGAAGGCCATCCCTGCAATTTCCTGCTAATTCCATATGTTGAAAATTTTAACCATGCGATAGACGTCTAACAAGCTAACGACCTTGAAAATTAGGTTCTCGGAAAAGCTCGGACCGCGAAGAGAGCTCCCGCTAGCCAGCTCAGTAATATCTCCCCTTCCACATCGAACCAAGCCCTCTCATTGGTGCGAAGTTACCTTCCACTCCCACCTCGAACCGAACCATCTCATTGGCTGGCACTTTAATTCCCCCACTACCAGCAACTCAGCTGCAACGACAGTATATCAAGAGCAGTGCAATGGGCTTCGGGCCATTAGTTCCAGTGCCTTCAACCAGCAGTGTTCCAGCTCTCAAGTGACTAGTCTACAGCAAGCGCGCAAGGCTTGTTCATTCCGAACTTACCAGGACCATCTCAACAGTACGGACCGTCGGACGGAGTTTCGCCAACAACAACGAAGCCAGCTGTAAGCGCGCAAGGCTTACATAGTTATTATCGTCTAAACAACAAGCGCGCAAGGCTTGTTGTCTGTGGCCAGTCTACTAACTCAAACAGCTCTTCTCAGAGCTTAAGAACCAAACAGTTCTTCTCAGAACTCACAAACCCGGCTCTCTTTTGAGAGCGAGTGACTTTGAGTCACCGCGTAGCCACCTTTTGGCTATTACTGCCATCTTGACACATATCAGCACTTCTCAAAGCAAAAATCAAAACAAAGGCCTTTCTCAAGGCCACCAATCGAATCAAGTCACGTAAGAGCTCATTTCAAAGTTAAGGAAAAATCAAGTACTAAAAGTCCTTTCGAGTAGGCAATAACACCATATCTAGGTGCTTCAAATTTCACTAATGTTGTTTTTGAGCTCTTCGAGCTCAAAAATACAATTTATGTGTTAGTTTGAGCTCTCTCAGCTCAAAGGGATAGCTCTTCTATGCTTTTGAGATCTTCGAGCTCAAATGTCTGTTAGAAGCTTCATAGAACAATACTTTTTTAATTTTCAAACCGCAATCACTTTTGAATGGATCAACCGATTTCCACGCAGTTGGCGACATTCAACGCAGTTTTTTCAGCTTCATAAAGAATTTTTAAGTTTAAATTGATCAAACTAGGAATTTCAGAGTGGCTCCGAAAAAACACTTTTTTCGGTTTCTTTTCGTTCATGATATCTTTCGATCGAATCAATTGATTTTGACCGGCTTGTCGATGATCGACGTGGTTTTTCAAGGTTAAGGACGGATAAGTTTTTGGAGTTTATCAAAAAAGCCGTTTAAAAGTTATTCCAAAAAAACCACCTTCAATAAAAATTTTTTTCTTAGTTATTTTGAGATTTTTAAAAATTTCTCAACATCTATCGGTCCGAATTGGCTCAAAGTCACAGGAAATCTAATTTAGAGGGCACTCTTTAGAACGCCGTTTAGTAGGTTCCGATAGGTTAAGTCGCTCAAAAGTTATAAGCGATTCATATACTCATACACACACACACACACACACACACACACACACACACTGATTTTTTAAAATCTTCGATATTCTCAGCGGGAAGTTTAAAAATGACATACTTTGAAAAAATGACGATTTTACTCGAAAAACCCGGATATTTTGTCGAATTTATCGTATTTAATTTTTTGTGTGTATTTTTTCAAGAAGTACATTGTAACGCGGGTGGTTAGCCCGGTCCAATTGGGCACCCCTTTCCTCTTTTGAAAAGGGCGCCACTGGAATTTTAGACACGGTGTCCCAGAAACCGGGGTAGTATGAGAAGGGAAAGGTCGGGTCGTGAGAAGTTTGAGAGAGGGCTGTAAATTAATACTGAGAAATAGATAATAACAACGAAATTATTCATTCAATTTCAATAATTAAAATAAACAAAGGCCCTAGGTGAATAAGCATAGTGAATTTGCCCTTGAAAGATATCGCCACAATACTGGGAGGATTTTCAGGTACTAATAAGATAATAAGATCCTGAAAGTTTCAGATTTCTAATCCATTTGGTATTTGAGAAAAAGCCAAATGTTTAAAAATCAGACAAAATGAATATTTTCAGGAACGCACCAATCGATTAATTTGAATTTTGGATATGTTTCGGGAACTGATGGTAGCTAGGAAAAAAATTAGGAAAACGGTTGACCCTGAAGGCCATCCCTGCAACTTCCCGCTAATTCCATACTTAGGCGCTTAAAATAGCACCAATGACGTTTTTGAGCTCTTCGAGATCAAAAATACAATTTATGGGTTATTTTAAGCTCTCCGAGCTCAAAGAGATTGCTTTCCTAACTTTTAAAGCTCTTCGAGCTCAAAAGTCTGATAGAGATTTGATAAGACACTATTTTTTTTGATTTTTTAAACCACAATAACTTTTGAATGAATAAACCGATTTTTACGTGGTTAGAAGCATTCGACGCAGTTTTTCAAGCCTCACCAAGAATCTCAAATTTTCAATTGATCGCGCAAGAAATTTTGGAGTTATTCCGAAAAAACACTTTTTTCGGTTTTCTTTCGTTCACGATATCTCTCGAATGAATCAACCGATCTTGACCGGACTGGTGGCGATCGACGTGGTTTTTTGAGGTTAAGAGCTAATTAGTTTTTGGAATTGAACCTTCAAGCCGTTTAAAAGTTATTCCAAAAAAACCACATTTGAAAAAATTTTTTTTTCAGTTTTTTTAAGATTTCTCAAAATCTATTGATCTGAATCGGTCCAAATAGTTTTCAAAATCTAAGTTTGGTCAAGCTCTTTCGAATGGCACCAACCGCGATGAAATTGGTCAAGCCGTTCAAAAGTTATAGGCGGTTCACATACTTTCACACACACACACACACACACACACTCACACACACACACACACACACACGCACACGCACACACTCACACACACACACACACACACACACACACACACACACACACACACACACACACACACACACACACACACACACATACACACACACACACACACACAGACATAAATACAGACACCGTGACAACCTCGCGGGGATAGTCAGGGAAGCTTCCTATGACCTTCAAACGTCGAGATCTGATGAAAACTCGATTTTTGCAAAACGGGGTGGAAACAATAACTTTCCGATTTCTGAAAATCTTCGATTTTCTTAGCGGGAAGTTAAAAATAAAGAGCTATATCGGTTGATAAAAACTTCGAAAAAAATGGCACTTTTGTTTTAATTTCGATTTTTAACTATGATACGATTCTGGCACAATTATGAAACCATTTTTTTCGAATTCCTCATTTATTTTCCTATGGACTTATGAGCTTTTCAGATTTTAAAAAAGGCACGCTATATTAAAAAAAAAAAAAAAAACTATTTTTTATGCTAATATTTAATTTATTTATGTATTTTCTTTCGAAATCTTGATTTTTCTCGCTTATAACTATCTTTTCTTTTCGTATTAGATACTTAATTGTGAATTACAAGTTAAATCTTAAGATATTAGTAAATATCAACTAAAATTTTATAAACATTGCACACTTAGAACATATGAAACACATTTTAGTTGGTTAATTATAAATAAATAATAAATATTTGAAAGGTATATTTGAAAAAAATTTATAATCACATTTCATCAGTCTTCTTCACTATCATCTTCAATCACAGGTGAAACATTTTCTGTATCACATAATTTGCTGAGTATTTCAGCAGGCCTCAGTATCTTTGTCAAATATCTTCCGTGTGACAAATAATAAACAATAGCAGCAACGTGAGAGCAACATCGAATTATTCTAAGACCATTGTACACTCACAACTATGCCTTAATATGCTTTTGAGACCAATAGCGTTTTTTAACTTCCCGCTAAAAATCTCAGATTTTCAAAAATCGGGAAGTTATTGTTTTTACCCCGTTTGGCAAAAATCGAGTTTTCATCAGATCTCGACGTTTGAAGGTCACAGGAAGCTTCCCTGACTACCCCCGCGATGTTGTCACTATGTATGTATGTATGTATGTGTGTGTGTGTGTGTGTGTGTGTGTGTGTGTGTGACTATGTGACTCGATTATAACTTTTGAACGGTTGAACCGATTTCATCGCGGTTGGTGCCATTCGAAAGGGCTACGCTGAACTTAGATTTCCTGAGAATTTGAACCGATTCGGAACGATAGATTTTAAGAAATCTTGAAAAATCTTAAAAAAAATAAGAAAAAAATCATTTTTGAAAGTAGTTTTTTTGGAATATCTTTTAAACGGCTCTATCGATCAACTTCAAAAACTAATCCGCCCTTAAGCTTGAAAAACCACGCCGATCGGCGTCAACCCGATCAAAATCGGTTGATTCGTTCGAGAGATAGCGTGAACGAAAGAAAACCGAAAAAAGTGTTTTTTTCACATAACTTCGTCATTTCTTCTCGGATCACTTTTGATGACATAGCATAATTTATAGAGCTTAAAAAACCGCGTCGATTGCCGCCAAAAACGTAGAAATCGGTTAATTAGTTCAAAAGATATCGTCAATAAAAGATTTGAAAACAAGTGTTTTTTTAAAATCACTGCGACATTTTTAACTTCCCACTAACAAAATCGAAGATTTTCAAAAATTAGGAAGTTATTGTTTTCACCCTGTTTTTTTTTTCTTTACTCACGTCTTAACGATAATAATTTTTTGAATGAGCTTGGATAGCTCAAAATGACACGAAAATTATATTTATGAGCTCGAAAAGCGCAAAAAGTAATAAGTGCAATTTTAAGCGCTTAAGTATGGAATTAGCGGGAAGTTGCCGGGATGGCCGTTAGGGTCAATCGTTTTCCAAATTTTTTTTATACTCAATAAAACATCTATAAACCTTTTTATTGATATGACGGAATTGAGCTTGAGTTTTGAGTATGTTTGACTGATCTTTAATGCATTGAATAGTAAGATTGCTGTTTCATCAAGCATTTCTGCTAAATACGACACAGCCTGCTTCAATTGGTAGGAACCAGTGAAAAAGATTCGCAGATCCTTTTCCGTCATTTCTGGAAAGTCTTCTAAAACTTCAGATGAAATCGTTTGAAACGGCAATTTTTTATGTTGCCAGCTATTTTGTTGAACTTCATTAGCTAACGTATTTTCTACACTATTTTGTGATTTCATTGTTTCAACGACTTCATCCAAAATCTCTGAGTAGGAAGTAAGACGCTTACTGTACATATTATGTAAAAATGAGGCAATTTTAAAAAAACTTCCAATTCTTGGAAGCATTTTATAGTAAATTCTTTGATCGAGTAAATGATATTTTTGTTTTAACATCCCATGAGTTGCCTCTACGGACCAACGAATTTTATTTACATATCTTAAGGCATTAGACTCAGCTGTTGTTAATTGATTGCGTTTTCCCATAAGTGCTGGCATTAATACTTTATAATTTTTACTTTCTAAGTATTCTTTAACATCACGGAATCCACGATTAACCACAAATGCATCACCAGGTTCTAATAATTGACATATACCATCAGGATTATCTCAAATGTCCCGCATTATAGTAGCATCATTTTGGTTAGCATAATACGGTCCCAGCATATCAACTATGTATCCATCAGTTGTGCAAATTGTAAATGAACATTGTATAACTAAATAAACATTGTTGTTACTCCAATGGTGTTGTAGCTAATATCACAATATTGGCTAGGTCTACCTGCCAAAAGAATTGTACATACGGCAAGCCAGTATGGGCCTGACGGCCATATTAGCATTGTGGCATCCACGATAACTATCGCCAATGTTACCATTCCCACGATGGTCGAATCATCTATGTGTACAATTTAATAATGGACAAAAATCTTCGATACGATACTGTATGGCGTTCTCGCCCATACTGTTATAGTGGTATCTACCATCCATTTCTCTCCGTGCAGTTTCATTTCTTATTCAATTTCCCTTTCTTTGTCTCGAAAATTTAACTAAATTTGATTTATAACAGCCAAAAGGCCTATAAAAAATTACTACTAAATTTACCACCAGTAAATTAATAAATAATAAATTAAATTCATTTTTCCAATATAAGTGTCCAGCGACAAAATTAACTAAATAACCTTGACGAATAAATTACTTTATTATGCACCCGCTAATATAAAATGACCACCAGAGACGGTTACAGTAAACCTTACGAATTTATTTCAGTTATTTCGGTCTCTCAATTAAATCTTTATATATATATATATACTGTGACATGGGAAAAATTCTCCATGTCAAAAGACTAGTTTGGCTATTTGTTTATTTTAATTTTCTTTATCATTATTAATTATTTTGGCTCAGCTGAAGGAATGCGGGATTCGACGCGACTGTGTCGCCCCAAGCGGCCTCCTGATCAGAGTGTGAAGCTCGAGGTAAGGCTTATAACAGAAAACGCGCTGAATTTGAAAAGTATGCATGGATGAGTGTGAATATTGTAGAGAGTATGTTAGAGTGAGAGCGAAAATCAGTTGAGCGATCAGACGAACCCACGAATTTACACGGAGCCAGCAACGACCAGCGTGACATCTGGAGGAGGACCACGGTGAGAGCGAAGCAAAATTTGAAACCGACGAATGACGACGGCGTTTGAGCAACTTAAGTCGAGCGAGGCACCGTCTGGATGCCGTAAGCCGAACCAAGTGACATATCAACCAATCATCGATCGCAAGGGAGTACTCGACGCATCCCGTAATACAACGACCGGCTAGAAGAAGCCGTGAGCTGATTGGATGCGAGGTTTTTGAACTAACGGAAAATTGGAGAACACATGTTGCCGAGGAGGCAGCAATAATAAATTGATTCTGATCTGGACGCCGTGCCTGTTAGTCGCACAAATTCCGCTACAAGCATTAAAATATTTTACAACGCAATTAACCACCATTACTGAGTTAAATATTGCACATTGTTAAGATTTATTTTACGATAGTACCTTGTCGAAGCTATTGTTCACGACCACTGTGTGGATTATTGCCGAGTGACGATTAATTATTATTATTACGTGCACGTGGGAGACGCCATCGCCGAGACATTGACGCTATTCCGCCTGCTATCCCGCCAATTTCGTTGAGAGTCAGCTACCTGGACGAGTACCAACCCGAGGGGTTCACTGCTGCCGCAGGGTGAGTCTGATCGCTAATTTAGCTCCAGGGTGTCCTCACCGCGATATAAATTAAAAAAAAAAATTTTTCAAATGTGATTTTTTTTGGATAACTTTTAAACGGCTGTACCGATCGATTCCAGAAATCAGCTCTATATAATAAAAAACCACGTCGATCGCCATAAGCAGGTCGAAATCGGTTAATTTGTTCGAGAGATATCGTGAACGAAAGAAAACCAAAAAAAGTGTTTTTTCGAAACTACTCCGAAATTTTTGGTTCGATTAATTAAAACCTGAAAATTTTTTATGAGGCTGATAAAACTGCATTGAATGCCGCCAACCGCGTAAAAATCGGTTGATCTATTCAAAAGTGATTGCGGTTTGAAAATTCCATAAGTAGTATTCTATAAACTTCAATCAGACTTTTGAGCTCGAAGAGCTCAAATGCATAGAAATACTATCTCTTTGAGCTCAGCGAGATCAAAATATCACAAATTATATTTTGAGCTCAAAAATCTCAAAAACGTCATAAGTACAATTTTAAGCGCCCAGGTATGGAATTAGCGGGAAGTTGCAGGAATTGCCTTTAGGGTGAGCCGTTTTACTAATTTTTTTTTTTAGAGACGAAAACTTTAATTTCAAAATTACGGACCAATTGTTTGTTATCAAGAAAAATTATTATGAGATATTTTTTTTAACAATTAAATTTTTAGCAATTTCTTTTCCAGATTTTTTTTTTATACAGTTAATAATTTCACCGTAATTTTGAAATCAAGATTTAGCGTACAGTGTGGGTCATAACGTAGTATATTCACTTGCGTATGCACCGTATATATTCAATAAATTCATAGTATACATCGTTCACAACGGCCGATGCTGACTGACAAATCGCTCGGTAAGAACGAACTTCATACGGTGAAACGACCGTGAAACAACCGTGAATCGACCGTGCTTTCACCGTGTCACCGAAACCGCCAGGGTATCAGCACGTTAATGAACCTAATTTAATTTTTCGAACTTATAGGAATATTTTGTCCATTGGTCACTGAGAATTGATTATTCGTTACGTAATAAAATGACAAATATGTATTTAGATTTTTATTGATATTATTTATCATCTATTGGTATAGATAAACTATTGGTAATGACTACTAATGACTACTGGTAATAAACTATTGGTAATGACGGAGCTACAATTGCATGCTTTAAACGTGAGCGTAGGTATTCTTTAATTCTCGCCTAAAAATCAAAATTCCGTATTTCATCACATTAATTTGTACCTCCGTGCTTTGTCCGTTTTATAGACTTTATATCTACGCCTGTGTGACGTCTGCTAAAATCTAAAATTTTTGTTTTTCTTTTAAATATATTATTTTTAATTTACAATTGTCATACCCTTGAAGTCTGTACAAGAGAAATCTGGTTTAGCTTTCCCACGATTCGATGACACTCTTTCTAATTTCGGGACCTTTATTTTCAATACCTTTCAAATTTTTAACGACTTTGTTTACTTACTTTCGAATTTGTTTTGTCGAAAACTATCCAATGCGGATAGCTCCCGTAATTAATTTTAAAAAATGTGATGAAATTAGGATTAGGAAGTTAAATAAAAATACTTGGATTTTTTGGGGGACAATTTAGATGATTTATTTGTCCCCAAAGGAGGAAAACCCAGCTAGGCTGAGAAAAAACCTCCTTGATGCGAATTATACAAGTAAATTGTATGTGTGTAAGTGTGTATGTGTAAATTACGTTGCAATAACGCAATAGGGGTGAGCTCAGCCGCCGTAGAGAGATAATTATCGATAATTTAAATTTGTATTGTCCCAAGGTGGGAGCTGGTAATATCTAATTAATTAGATGAACTGTCTCAGTGTGAGAGCTAATAATGTTCAATTAATTAGATGAATTGTCTCAGTGTGAGAGCTTATAATATTCAATTGATAACAAGATGTTAGTCAATTGAATTTATTATTTTTCGTGTAGAAAATAGTCAAATGAATTTGAATTTATAATTGAACTATTGATGAATTTGATTAAGTAAAATTATAATTAAATGTTGGTAATGAATTCAATATAATTTAATATTAATATCGCGCCAGTCCCATGGCTAAGCGGTATAATGCTTGTCATGCTTGCTTGGGACTGGTGAGGCGTGGGTTCGAATCCCGGTGTGAGCTGAAATTTAATTTTCAGTGAACATCGGTGCTCGTAACTCACGCTGGGCTGTACAGGTTTGGGTTTTTCGATGGTTTCCCCAAGCCCTGTGCTACCGGTGGGGCACAGGCAAATGCGTGCAGTTTTCCCAAAGTCGGCCCATCGCCGCATTACTCTCCAGGCTGAAAAAGTATGTAATACCGCCAAACTTATTCTGCCAAACTTAATGTACCGATCAGCCTGGAGTCCCCTTCCGGTCTCGGCCGGACCCCCATCGAGACAGAAGTCTGAAAAGCGGGGTTAAAATAAAAAAAAAAAAAATATTAATATCGCGCGTCAATAATGGATTGACTAAAGCCGCGTGGCTGTTGCAATCCTTTGTTAATATGGCGCGCAATGGCCGCGTGGCGTCACTAATTAAATCTACCTTGATTTTATTTATTTTAATTCACTGAACTATTGAACTGATTTGAATGATTTGAGAATTTAATTGTTATTGAAATTGAAGTAATTATTAGTATTTAATGAATAATTTAAGTATTTGAACAAATGTAAGATGCAAGTAAGAAATATCGGGATCGAGTGATACAGAGTAGTCGTACTAGTACAAGAGTCCAAGCACAACTGCTTATCGTCGGCCACGTGAGCGGGCTTCTCTCCCGTTAACCAAGGCGCCCATGAGCGACGGCCATGGCGTGATACGATTATTCCCGAGTTGGAGCGATCAAGCCCGAAGGCGCAATTCCTCTTATAAATTTTTACTGGATCTCTTTTCTGACGGTTAAACAGAATTAGTAATACTGTGAAAGTATCATATTCTTTTCTAAATTGTGGAATCAAGGTAAAATTCGAAATTACTCATAGAATTACCTTGATTTCCAAGACTTGGAAAACGCGATGACGTTTCGACAATTGCCCTTCACTACCTTTCATTTTTTTTGAATAATTCACCTATGAATCCCATACAATCACCGATGCTGCTAACCATATAAATACCGCCCGAAAATCATTTTCTGGTAGTTCGATTTCGATCAGGATATTACTGGTTAGCTCTGCGTCGATTGGCTCCGGGCATAAAATTCTTCGGAAGCACAAAGTACTCCGGTCAGCAGGATCCATCATCCTTACTCTCTCTAAGTTAACACTTAGAGATAACGGTCGAACTTGTGTACCGTTCCACACTCCAACGCAATTTTTAATTTAGCTCCCGAACAGACAAGGTGATAACATTCGGATATTTAAGATTTCTGTTTCATAATCCTTGCGCCCATCACTCACTCCATTCATGACACCTGTCTCGACAGGGTTTACCTTGGCTTTGATTTTCGTTAGGAGATCATTATATGTTTGGCTTTCGACTGGTTGGACCAGAACAGCCTTAGTTCTTGTCTTCATTCTCCTCGGTTTCTTAGAGCCACCCTCACTTCGTTGTTTTTGAGCTTTAGTAGGGGGAGCCACTATTTCGTGTTCTTCTTTCTTTTTATTTTTTTGCCGACTCACTTTGATCCAGGTGTCCTATCAGGCAGTCTTTTTCTGTGCTGGATTGTCACTTGCTAAGGAAGAGCTGAGCGTGAAAAGCTGCCTCTTCTTGTTGTCCTTTCCTTGCTGTGACAGTTTCTCAAAAGTGACCAAAAGTGGCTGTGGTTTTGTGGTCATTCACAGAGATGTTTGAGTGGTTGTCGCCGACGTCGTTAGTGATTTGTTGGCCAGCCTATATGCCGTACCAATAGACGTAACCAATTTTCTGATTTCATGATGGAGATTTTTTTTTTCTTGATGAAATCAGCTAACTCTTCAATCTTGCTACCAAGCCGTTTTATTGGCGATTGTTAGCTGGTGATGGTCAGTAGAGAACTAATCCTTTCTCGGAAAGCATGAGTATTGACAGGAGCAATAAGTCTTCCACTTTTTGGAGGACGTTTTTTGACTGTCCGTCAACTTCCATCTGGGCTGTTGTCTTACTCCCTGTAACATTGCTAGACAGCAGAGCCATAGGGTCTACCCCACTGTTCAAACGGTCGCTTGATGACGACAAGTTCAGGCCCGTTTGCACGCCTTCCTTCGCCGGCACTGAGGTATCCCTCCCCTGTGCGGTAAACGATGTTTAAAAGTTCTGTGACATTTCCATATCATTTTTTGCTGGATTTTGGTCCACCCCGAGTATTTAATCTCCTCGGTGCCTGATATTTCTGCCGGGCATTGCTGCCGGGCATTTCTGCCGGGCAAGCCGGGTTGGCTCATTGGTGACTGGTAGACTAGTGGCACCGCACACGGGCACTTTTAACATGTGCACGCGTGCACATGTGTCCGTGTGCGGGATTAATGCAGATTTCTACCTTACCCCGGAACGGTCATTAAACTACGTATACTTGTCATCTCTGTCTTTTAATTGTCAAATTCTGTGAGCAGCGGTACTTTATGCATTAAGGTTAGGCGTAGCTGAAGTTTTGTTTATAGCGAAATGAGAAAGTAATAAAAGAATTTCAAAGTAAAAATTAGAAATGAGTTTCATTAAAATTAAAAATTAAAATGTTACCGTAAAATTACCTGTGATGAACATGACCGTTTCAAGATAAGGTAGAAATCTGCATTTATCCCACACACGGACACATGTGCACGCGTGCACATGTTAGAAGTGCCCGTGTGCGGTGCCACTAGTCTACCAGCACCAATGAGCCAACCCGGGAAGCCGGGAAGCGTAAGTCCCAGCAGCCCGACACACCGTGTGTGTGTGTGTGTGTGTGTGCGTTTGTGCGCGCGCTTGTGTGTGAGTGAGTGTGTGTGTGTAAACCTCTCATAACTTTTGAACGGCTTGATTGATTTAATCGCGGTTGGTGCCATTGGAAAGGGCTTGACTAAACTTCGGTTTTAAGTATACTTTAAACCGATTCGAACCAGTAGATTTTGAGAAATCTTAAAAAGAACTAGAAAAAATTTTTTTTTCAAATGTGGTTTTTTTGGAATAACTTTCAAACGGCTTTACCGGTCGACTCCAAAAACTGATCAGCTCTTACCATGAAAGAAACTACGTCGATCGCCGCTGGTCAGGTCAAAATTGGTTGATTCTTTCGTGAGATATCGTTGACGAAAGAAAACCGAAAAAAGTGTTCTCCTCGGAATTATTCCGAAATTCCTAGTTCGATCAAATTAAGCTTAAAGATTTTTCATGAGGCTTAAAAATTGCGTCGAATACCGCGAACCGCTTAAAAATCGGTTCATTCGTTCAAAAGTTATTGCAGTATGAAAATTTGAAAAATAGTGTTTTATCAAATTTCTATCAGACTTTTGAGCTCAAAAAGCTCAAAGTCACAGGAAGCTTCTCTGACTCTTCCCGCCATGGTGTCTGTGCGGCTGTATGTATGTGTGTGTGTGTGTGTGTGTGTGTGTGTGTGTGTGTGTGTGTGTGTGTGTGTGTGTGTGTGTGTGTGTGTGTGTGTGTGTGTGTGTGTGTGTGTGTGTGTGTGTGTTAATTAAAAATAATTAATAAGATTTTAAAATATATTTAAAATTTCCGAGAACGTAACAGTATGTATGTATGTATGTAACAAACCCTCTAATTATTTTTGAATGGCTTGACCGATTTAATCGCGGTTGGCGCCATTCGAAAGAGCTTGGCCAAACTTAGATTTTGAGTACAATTTGGACCGATTCGAACCGGTCGATTTTGAGAAATCTCAAAAAAACTACAAATATAATTTTTTTCAAATGTGGTTTCTTTGGAATAACTTTTAAACGACTGTACTGATCGATTCGAAAAACTAATCAGCTTTCGGAGTTAGCCCTGTTCCATTGGTCACCCCTTTCCTCCTTGAATAGGACGCCACTGGGATTTTAGACACGGTGTCCTAGAAACCGGAGAAGCATGAGAGGGAAAGACAAGGTCGTGAGAAGTTCAAAGGCTGTAAATAATACTGAGAAAAATTAATAATAACTATGAAATTATTAATTCAATTTAAACAATCAAAATTAACAAATTTATTAACAATATTCTCCTTAAAACTAACTTACTTGTGAGAACCTCTCACCTACGTAGACAACTTGCCCGAAAAACCTTCCAAACTAAATATCACTTATCTTCTTAATCATAGACCATTACGCATCTATCATCTAAACTCCTTATTTATCTAAAACCTTGTCGACGGAATACCATAAAATACCATATATTACCTGATCAACCTGACGGACTACCATATGATACCATAAATTTACCTCGTCAACCTAATGGACTACCATATAACATCATAATTTACCTCGTCAACCTGACGGACTACCAAATAACATCAGAATTTACCTCGTCAACCTGACGAAATACCAAATAAAACCTTATTTCCGACTGCGCCCCTGACTCCGGCGTCTACGCAGCGGTTCCTAACTTATTCCGTTGTACCTCCGACTCGGACGTCTATACAACGTTCTCTAAATGACTGTATTCACACGCTCTCACTCAATTCCATATAAAAATCGTTCACCGGACGCTAACTTAATTCAAAATTTTACAAATTACTGAAATTCTTTGAATTACTCGTCAACTCAATTCCCAGAAATTCCATATTATCATAATTCACAAAATTTAATTTATACCACTTATTCAATACAAAATAACGATTCACTACTTTGATTCAATACTAAATTTCTTGACTAAATTCAAAACCAAATTTCTTAACTAAATTAAATTTATTTCTCTTCATTAAATAATCTTCTTAACTAAATTCATTAAGCAATCTACTAAAAAAGTTCATTAAATAATCTTCTTAACCTAATAATTTCTCTACATTAATTAAATTCAGCCCACCGGCCTAAATTTAATTTTACAAAATTCCTAATATCAAACACTGCAACTCAACACGTTTCATTATATTTCCAAACTACAGAAATTTACAGAAAGACCTTCACTATTTAAATTATGCAATTACTTTTACTATTTCAAATTTTGTCTTGATAATTTTAACTAAATAATTTAATTATTCCAAAAGACCTGTAACTAAACTAACTAAATGACCTTGACAAATAATTTACGCATAAGAGAGCTAACTAGTATAAAAGGAACACCTGAGACAGTAGCGATCATTAATTTATGAAAATCAATTACAATTATTTCAGCCTCTTAATTTACCAAATTAAGTTTTGGCCTAAAACAATTGCAAAATACCTGAGACTCAATTATTGTTATTATCCAACGACGACTGATACTCCGGTCTAACTTGGCGGGATCAGCTGCTTGGCGTTTCGTCGTCTCGAACTAGGGTAATGGCCTCTGGTCAGGGTTTGTTCAATTCTAAATGCCACGATAAATTCTTCCGTAGTTGCTCACTATTCACGACGCTCAAAACTGCTCTGTCCTGATTTACACTGGCCCCAGGAAAGGTCTCTGATTCGAAAAGGCAAAAGGCCACTGGTTTCCAGAAGGGGAAAAGCCTCCTTGTCTCTCTTGCCGGCTCTTTTATAACCCCCGACTTTAGGTTCTAGAACATTCTTATTGTTATCTCCGCTTGATTTTCCGGGGACAGCAGTGGGGACTCTCGATTAGCACGCCCGGTGACAAGTCGAAACTACTTGTCAAAATCGAAGGGTAAGGGAAAGCCCTTAATTACCGAGGCGTCAATTACGTGGTCGATAATGACCATGGGAAGTTCGATTTTCCCTGTTACAAAAATCATGATTTTTTTTCTAAGAATAAAATTCGCAGCATGATTTTTTGCATCGTATGCTTCGGCTGCGATCGGATTCTCAGTATTTTATACGAACAGAAGGTAACCGTTGTGTGCGTTACTACCTCCGTGTCGAGTGGTGTGGGCGTTATTCCCCTGCATCTGGCACCGAAATACTTGCTTACGATGTGTGTGACGCACCCGCGGCGTTAGGGAGGAGGTAGGTTTTACCCACGATCTGGCAGCGCTGGCAGGAATTTTTATCCTCTCCTACCATGAACACTCTTCTGTCATCGACTTCCAATTACTTCCAATTGCTATCATGGGTGCGACAAGTTGTCACCGGTCGTCACCATGGATACTGCGCTGAAACCAGATTATCTCGCACATCCTTTCCAAGCATTGTCACGGCCTTCGCTTGTGTAAGACCTTGGGCTTAGGTGAAGTGACCCACCTTTCACACTGAAGGAAAGTTTTGTCCGGAGAGGCTATTTATCTCACTCCTACCCTCTGCTCCTAAAAGCAACGAGAATTCTCCTATCCATTCGTGGAAACGTGCCCAGTCGCAGTTTTTCTTTAGCTCTTGAGAGTGTGTGTGTGCGTGTGTGTGTGTGTAAACCTCCCATAATTTTTGAACGGCTTGACCGATTTAAACAAACTTAGTGGCGTCCGAAAGGATTTCATCAAACTTACATTTTTTAAATCTATTTTAACTGATTTTGACTGGTATAATTTGAGAAATCTCAAGAAACATTTAAAAAAAATTTTTTTGGGCCGACTTTCAAACAGATGGATCGAAATAACTGCGATAGCTGCGATTTACTTCAAAATCGATCGATACATTAAAGAGAAATCGGTTACAAGATATTTCATAAAGTTTTTTTTCACATAATGTCTAAAGTTCTAGTCTAATGGGGCATTCCACGCCTAATCGGACGGTTTGAAAAATTTTTTTTTTTATTTCCCCAATTTTTTGATAATTTTTAGTTCCCCTTAAAAGAGACTTCTCAGGAAATTTTGGGATTTTTTTGGTCATGGGGTCAAAAGATATCGAATTTTGAAAGAAACCGATCTTTTTTCGGTTTTTCGCTCACAATTTATCCAGAAATGGTCCAAAAAAAGGCAACTGACATGAAATTTTTGTTTTTTCATGTACTTTTCGAAAAAAATTATGCCAAAAATATTTGAATAGTTTTAAGCTAAGATTTTCGAGTTTTAAAGTTTCGATCGTGTTTTTAACGCCGTGTGTCCCTTTTGATTTTTGCGAAAAATTTTTTATTTTAAGCTCCTATCTATTTGACAACTTATAAGCATAGACCGGTAGTGAGCCGTTCATAATTAGTATTTCTATTTCTATAAGTTTCTAGTGTATAGGCTTTTTATGCCCCTTTACACCCCAAGCCTTTCTCAAAATTAATGATTTTGCTTGGTTACTGCTCTTTATTTTGCGGTTGTGGCCCGACTTGTGCTTTCTATACCGTATTCACCATAAACCTCACTTTTTCAGGCTGTTGGAACAGAATTATGGGGAAATCACAGAGAAAACCCATGATAGTACAGTCGAAGCTGGGCTAATTCTACAGTAATTGATAAGGAACTCTTCTTTATCGACCACTTGAGCATTAGGACCTTCTCCTAGTGTGCAGAAATCCCTCGTGCTAGCCAACGCTGACTAGAGTGGTCACCCAATTAGGTTGTATCTTAACTGGGTGATCGCCCAAGTCAGACGTGTGCCGCCCGGCTATCTCTGCCACTTTCAGAGGCTGGCAATGTAACGCACATATTTTTATTTATAATGACTGAAAAATATTGGTGCGTGCCGGAATCGAACCCGGGTCCCACTCTTTCAAAAAGCGGGCACCGAGCCGACTAGGCTATTGCCAGCCTTCCGTTCATTATTGGAATTTTTTTTCGATTTTTAACTTCCCGCTAAGAAAATCGAAGATTTTCAAAAATCGGAAAGTTATTGTTTTAACCCCGTTTTGCAAAAATCGAGTTTTCATCAGATTTCGACGTTTGAAGGTCATAGGAAGCTTCCCTGACTATCATCGCGAGGTTGTCACTATGTCTGTATGTATGTATGTATGTACGTATGTATGTGTGTGTGTGTGTGTGTGTTTTTTTTTTTTTTTTTTTTTGTTTTAAGGGGGGGGGGAATCCTTTTTACGGATTCTAGGCATAGTTGTTTGGCCTGGATATGTGGCAACTCGATGCAGTGTCATACTAAAACTCGACGCTAGCGCCCCTACCCACTAAACCCTAAACCCCTTTTCCTCTTTCCCCTAATCCCTCATGGAAACCGCCGTTAGGCATTACTTCGTGAGGGGAGGATCTAGCTACTGCTCTTTCTTCTGGTAGCTAAGGTGTTATTTTACCTTTCTTCTAGTTGTTGTCATTTGTTCTTCTTCTTTCGATGGAACGCAAGTCTATGAGGACTTCTGTTGCAAATGTGCTGATGGCGTTCCAGGAGGCTCTTGATGACAACATTGCTTCTACTATTGTCTCTGGTTGGATTTTCTTCTTTAGGATCATCTCCAGCTCATCTCGCTGTGGGTAAAATCGTGGGCACTCAAAGAAAACGTGCTCCACGTCTTCATTGATTTCTGGGCAGGACGGGCACTCCGGTGAATCATCATGCTTGAAGCGGTGAAGATACGTCCGAAAACATCCATGTCCTGACGACAACTGCGTCAGATAGTAATTGACCTCGCCATGACTTCGGTTCAGCCAAACGTCGTTCTTCGGTATGAGACGGTGTGTCCATCTCCCTGTTGTCGCGGCGTCCCACTGCGATTGCCATCGTACGATGCTGTTCTGCCGTTCTTTAGCTCAGAGTTCCTCGGCACTTAGTGTGGTTGTCCTCTTTTGTTGGTAAAGGTTCCGTCTTTCCTCAGCTAGGACTCTGAGCGGCAAAGTTCCGGAAATGACACACACTGCTTCCTCTGATATTGTTCGGAAGGCGCTGGCTACTCTTAGCGCGCTCAGTCGGTAAACTGGACATGCTTTCCTCCATGATTCTTGGATCTCAAGTGCGTCGGCCCAAATGGATATACCATATGTGAGGACCGATGTAACTACTGATGATAGCAATGACCTCCTTGTCTGCTTCGGGCCACCGATGTTGGGCATCAATCGTACTAGGTTAGCTACTACTGCTGATGCTTTGGCGGTCACGTGTTCAACTAGTTGTTTGAAGTTAAGTCGGGCATCGAGCATCACTCCCAAATATCGAATGAATGGTTGGGATGTGATTTCTTGGTCTCCGACGTTTAGATTGATCGTTTCCACCACTTTTCTGCTAGTGATAAGTACAGCCTTGGTCTTCTGTTTAGCCAGTTGTAGATTTACTGTGTCCATCCACTGGTTAATTCGCTCAAAGGTGATAGCGAACATATGTTTTATCTCATCAAGATGCTTGGTGACGATTACTACGGCTACGTCGTCCGCGTACGCTACCAGTTTGACATTTCTTGGTAGTTTCAGTCTCAGCAATCCGTTGTACATGACATTCCAGAGAAGTGGACTGAGAACAGAACCCTGCGGTACACCTCCAGTAACATCATACTCCTTTGGACCATTCTTCGTGTCATATCTCAGGACTCTATCTGTGACTAGCGACTATCCTTCGTAGGTATCCTGGTACGTTCATCTCTTGAAGGGCTTGCATGATGCAATCCCAGTGTGTGTGTGTGTGTGTGTGTGTGTTTTTTTTTTTTTTTTTTTTGTAAAGAGGTACGAAAAAAGATCTTCAAAAGACACCGGTATCGTTAACTCTGCCGCCCATCTTCCGGCAGATATCGATAGTCGGTAGTGTGGAGATTTTTACCCACTAAAAAAAACATTCCTCTTCCCCTCTCCCCTAGATGGTACGGGGAGGACTGGATTGGAACCGCGTTAGCATTACTTCAATCCAGTCGTGCTGCGTCTCACGACGCCTACTCCTGGCTACTGGTCCCTTTCTGCGATTTTGTCTTTCAGGAGGTGCTGTGCATAAACTGCAACAGCTGACCAGTTTTCCTCTTGTTTGATCATATAGGTCACCAGGCTTGAGGGGGAGAGCCTGGTGCCTATGATCTCTTCAGTGCTTTTTCTGCAGTCCTTCCATCGAGCACACTCGAAGAATGTGTGTTCGGCGTCGTCGATTTTATCCGGGCAGTATTTGCACGTTGGTGTGCTGTGCAAACCAATCTTGAAAAGATAGGCATTGAACTGCCCATGTCCCGTCAATAGCTGGGTCAGAAAGAAGTCCGTATCCCCGTGCTTCCGAGAGAGCCAGACGTTGATGTTTGGGATCAGGCGCGCCGTCCATCTGCTCGTCTCTCCCGATGTCCATCGGTCCTGCCACTCTTGCTGCGTTTCCGTCTTTATCCTCGTTCTTGCGTCCTTCATGTTATCATCACTGTCTTTAGCGTCATAGAGTTTTGCTCTTTCGAACGCTAATAGGTCGATGGGCGCGGCTCCTGCAATGACCGATACAGCCGCTTCGGAAACTGTGCGGTAGGCGCAGGTAACCCTGAGAGCGCCTCGCCGCTGTACTGCTACGATCTTTCGCCGGTAGGTCTTCTGCATTAATATGTCTGCCCATATCTCCGCTCCATAAAGCAGTACCAAGTGGACTGCTTCTAGAAGAACTCTTCTTTTTTTTGTTCTTGGTCCCATGGTGTTGGTCATAATTCGTGCTAGGCGGGACACAGTCTTGCTGGCTTTCTTGCATGCACTGTCGAGGTGTTCACGGAAAGATAGTTTCTCGTCTATCATTACCCCTAGATACCGCAGGGCCCTTGTTGACGTCAGCGTTGTTCCTCCCATGTCCATAACGAATGGTTTTGGAAACCATTTTTGACGGGTCAAAACGACCATCTCGGTTTTCTGTTTGGCGAGTTTCAGGTGATGCTTATCGAGCCAAGTCTCGACGGTGTCGATGGTTTTCCGAACTAGCAGTTCGGCCTCTTCCACGCTGTCCGCCACTATAGTGGCTGCAACATCGTCTGCAAAGCCTGTTAGCTCTACTTGCTCTGGCAACGGGATTTCAAGAAACTCGTCGTAGTCTGCGTTCCATAGATCAGGCCCCATTATTGAGCCTTGCGGCACGCCAGCCGTTATGGCGTATTCTTGTGGGCCTTCCGTCGTTTCTGCTATCAGCTTTCTCTCGTCAAGGTAGTTGTCGACTAGTGCCAGATTATCCGGCTCCACGTCAAATCTGTGCTCCAGGGCGTCCAAAATATCTCTCCAATTTGCGCTGTTAAAGGCATTTCTAATGTCTAGCGTGAGGACAAGACACACCTTGCGGGCTTTGAGGCTACCTGTCCATGCTTCTCTCGCTGTCGCTACGACTTTCTGGATCGCGCCGACTGTTGAACGTCCTTTCCGGAAGCCGTGTTGGTTTGCGGCAAAACCTCCAGCACGGTCTATGTCGTTGCGAAGTCTCCCTTGTATGAGCTTCTCGAGCAGTTTTCCAGCAATGTCCGGCATACAGAGTGGTCTAAACGACGAAGGTTCTATGGGGGTTCCCTTACCTTTGTCTAAGAGAACCAATCTCTGCCGTTTCCAGACCACGGGAAACGTGCCAGTTGCCAAGCATGCGTTGTAGGTGTTCAGGAGTATGTCTGGGTATTCCAGGGCTACAGTTTTTATCACCAATGCCGGGATGCCATCAGGTCCAGGTGCCTTTCCTGTTTTGAGTGACTTGGCCGCGTCTTGTAATTCATTAGTTGTGAAGGGTGTTACTTCGCTGTTCTTAGTGTAGTATTTCTTCTCCCGCGGTGGGTGTTTGGGAAAAAGCTCCGTTACAATGCTCTCCATCAAGGCAGGAGACGGATTCTTGGTACCCTGGTCTTCTAAAGGTCGTGATGCTCCCGGTGTTCAGCACTATGAGGTCGAGTCTAGCCACGACGTCAGCGACCTCGTTTCCTCTGGTGTCGGAGAAAGCAGCGCCCCACTCAGCCGATTTAGCGTTAAAGTCTCCGGCTACGATAACTTCGCCGTCGAACTTTGTGACCGCATCTTCTATATTTGCGAGTTTCTGTCGGAACACACTAATCCCTTCGTTAGGTGAGAGATAGACGCTCATGAAGTAGGTTGTGGGGGTTTGAATCCAGACAAAACCTGCTCCACCTCCGCTGTTGTTGACGGTAACGTTCTTTGTGTTCACAATCCAAATTGCTGCCGTGCCCGTTTCGTCTGCGAACCATGTTTTACCTTCGATGTTTAGATATTGCTCGCAGATAAAGCAGACGTCAATTTTATCTTCGAAAACACGCTGGCGCAGCAGGTTTTGCGCCAAGGCGCACCTATTCAGGTTGCCTTGTAGTATGCGTGTCATTTCTGACCTTTCGTGGCTTCTGCAAGTGCTTTGCGGAATGCCTCCAGTGCCAGAAATATGGCATAGACTATCCTGGACATCTTTGTTCGAAGCACAAAGGAAGCATTTTAACTTCTCCGTGCAGTTTACGGCCTTGTGGCTCTCTCCGCCACATTTGTAGCAGCACCTGCTTCTGTCTGGTCCCGCACACTGACGTGTTTGGTGTCCATAACCAAGACATTTAAAACAACGTGTTAGTTTTACTACTGGGCGTATACGACAGTTCACCAAACCGATCCGAATACGGGCCTTGTCAAGGGCCTTAATCGCACTGGGCTCGTCTAGTTCGCAGAAGGCTGCCCGATTACGTCGTGGTGTGGGTTTTGTCAAATTTCCCCGTTTGACCTCCAGGTTGTCAGTGAATTTACGTTTGAGTGCTTCACGGACTTCGCTCTCGGTAGAGATTTCATCTAAATCGAGGATCTCGATCGTTGTTGTTGGTGTTAGCATCTTGACTGTGCCGATGTTTGTAGTGGCTGCCCTTACTGCATCGGTGAACGCCTTGCTGTCTTCGGTCTTTCGAGCCATTTCAAGGAGAACGCCTCCGTGTTTCGTCTTTTTAATAGACCTTATTTCTACGCCCGTCTCGACAGGGCTTACCTTGGCCTTGATTTCCTTGGGGAGATCGGCGTATGTTCGCCCTTCAGCTGGTTGGACTAGGACAGCTTTAGTTCTTGTCTTCTTCCTCCTTGGTTTCTTGGAGCCACCGCTGTTTGGCTGATCTTGGGCTGTAGCAGCTTAAGTCACTGGCTCCTGTTCTTTCTTTTTCTTGTTTTGCCGAGTCACTTTGGTCCAGGTATCATCCCGGGCTATCTTTTTCTGTGCTGGCTTGTCAATATCTGAGGAAGGGCTGGGCGTGGACAGCGGCCTCTTCTTGTTGCCATCTCCTTGCTGTGGTAATTTCTTAGGAGTGGTCAGAGGTGGCTGTGATTTTTTGTTCAGACTCGGAGATGTTTGAGTCGTTGACGCCGACTTCGTTGGTGATTTGGTGGCCAGCCTATATGTCGTACTAATAGACGAAACCAATTTTCTGATCTCATGGTGGAGTTTTTTTTTTGTCTTTTATGAAGTCAGCTAACTCATCAATCTTGTTGCCGAGCCTCTCCATTGGTGACTGTTGGCCGGTGACGGTTGGTAGAGAGTTCATTCTTTCTCGGTGGGTTTGATTAGTGGCAGGAGCAAAAGGTCCTCCACTTTTTGAAGGAATGTTGCTCAGCTGTCCGTTCTCTGCCATCTGGGCTGATTTCGTACTCCCTGTAACCTTGCTAGCATTGCTAAACAGCAGTGCCATGGGGTCTACTCCACTGTTCAAACGGTCGCTTGATAACGACGAGTTTAGGCCCGTTTGCACGCCTTCCCTCGCCGGCACTGAGGTATCCATCCTCTGTACTGTAAACGATGTTTGAAAATCTTCTGACATTTCCATATCATCTTTTGCTAGGTTTTGGTCCACCCCGAGTATTCTATTTCCTCGGTACCCGGCGCATCTGACGTGCAGATATGCCGGGCATTCCCCTATCCGCCACCTGAGGAGGCGCCCGATGCGGGACCCAGCAAGCCCGACACGAGGTGTGTGTGTGTGTGTGTGTGTGTGTGTGTGTGTGTGTGTGTGTGTGTGTGTGTGTGTGTGTGTGTGTGTGTGTGTGTGTGTGACTATGTGACTCGCTTATAACTACTGAACCACTGAACCGATCGGAACGTACCAAACGGCGTTCTAAGAAGTTTTCTCAAACTTAGATTTCCTGAGAATTTAAACCGATTTGGATTGATAGATTCCGAGAAATTTTGAAAAATCTCAAAAAAAATAAGAAAAAAATCATTTTTGAAAGTGGTTTTTTTGGAATAACTTTTAAACGGCTCTATCGATTAACTTCAAAAACTAATCCACCCTTCAGCTTGAAAAACCACGCTGATCGTCGCTAATCCGGTCAAAATCGGTTGATTCGTTCGAGAGATATTCTGAGCAAGGCCTCGTGACGCTGTCAAATTATTTGGCAACGCAGGTAAGCTCAAAGATTAGGGGACTAGATTAGACAGAGATACGAACGAGACTCTTGTAGGGGGTCAAGTATTATAGTTCAAACAGGTCTTACGGCTGTACCTCCCCGCATGGACCCCGCTGGTAACTGGTCGGGTTGTCATTATATTACCGATCAGGCTAACGCAGTCGTTGAATGAGTTGATACAGTTAACTGAGAACGAGGACAGATTGACATTAAATTCAACTCAATTCACATCTGTCTTATGATAGCGTAAATGCTTGAAGGCAGGGTTTTTCCTTGCCCGCAAACTTGGCTGTGTATTTCCTACGTGAAGGTAGAACAGATATAGGTGCGTGTATAGCTCTTTTGAGTCGATGAAAGCCTCGCCATATATTCTTCTTTCGAGAGATATCGTGAACGAAAGAAAACCGAAAAAAGTGTTTTTTTGACATAACTTCGTCATTTCTTCTCAGATCGTTTTTGATGATGTAGAATAGTTTTAGAACTTAAAAAACCGCGTCGATCGCCGCCAAAAATGTGCAAATGGGTTGATTAGTTCGAAAGATATTCTCGATAAAATATTTGGAAACAAGTGTTTTTTTAACATAACTTCGACATTTTTTAGAATAACTTTGAAACGGCTGCACTGATCGATTTTTAAAACTAATCAGCTATCAGCATGAAAAAATTACGTCGATCGCCGTCAAGCCGGTCAAAATTGGTCAATTGCTTTAAGAAATTTCATGAACGAAAGAAAACAAAAAAAAGTATTTCTTTGGAATTACTCCAAATTACCTAGTTTTATCAATTCAAACTTAAAGATTCTTTGTGAAACTAAAAAAATTACGTCAAACACTGCCAACCGCGTGAAAATCGGTTGATTCATTCAAAAGTAGGTGCGGTTTGGAAATTTTAAAAATATTGTTCTGTGATACTTCTATCAGACTTTTGAGCTCGAAGAACTCAAAATAACACATAAATTGTATTTTTGATCTTGAAGAGCTCAAAAACATCATTAGTGCAGTTTTATGCACCTAGGTATGGAATTAGCGGGAAGTTGCACAGATGGCCTTCAGGGTCTGCAGTTTTTCTAATTTTTTTTTTAATTTATAGAAATTCAACTTGAAACCTGTTATTAGTTATAGCCTTCGATATTTTTTTTTTTCACTTACCTTCGATTTCTGCTGAAATGTTTATTATTGGTTGGAATTTAAAAACAATTAGTTAAAGTTAATTACATTTATGAATAATTATAACAAACTTTTTTATTACCGCACGATTTTACTGCAAAAGAACAATCGGATTTCATGAAACAAACATAAGAATTGTTACAGGATAATGAGGTCTTAGCTGTTTGTGATTTCACTGAAAATTACGCTTTTATAATACAAAATGCAGTGCCAGGGTTTCATTGGAATAATGATCAGGCAACAATTTTTACTGTTGTGATCTATTTCAAGAAAAATAATGAAATTACCCATCGAAGTTTTGTGATCTTTCCCGCTTCACAGCATTATTTATATTTGTAAAAATGCTTACCGTAAGATGGACGGTGTGGCTTAATGTATATAGAATAAGCGAAAGGAAATTTAGTATAGACCGGATAGCTCAAATGGTAGAGTAGCCGACATGTCTTCGGAAGGTTCTGGGTTCGAATCCCAGTCCGAGCTATCTAATAATTTTTTCTCACATATTCTATAAACTCACATTAAGATGATCCTCTTCACATTCCTTTCTCAATCCTTTCCTACCAATATCCTGTTACGTGAATGTGGAACGCTTCACGTAATAATTACCGTAACTCCTACTCTTTCCCGCTTCACAGCATTATTTATATTTGTAAAAAAAATTCTTGCCGTAACATGGACGGTGTGGCTTAATGTATATAGAATAAGCGAAAGGAAATTTAGTATAGACCGGATAGCTCAAATGGTAGAGTAGCCGACATGTCTTCGGAAGGTTCTGGGTTCGAATCCCAGTCCGAGCTATCTAATAATTTTTTTTCGCATATTCTATAAACTCACATTAAGATTATCCTCTCTACATTCCTTTCTCAATCCTTTCCTACAGATATTAGATATCCTCTGACAACAATAATCATGACTCTGTCGCTGTATATGTATATCTGTATATCTGTATACATGTATATCATATGTATATGTATATCTGAAGATAGTAACCGATTTTATGAAAGAGTTAGTTGCCATTGCATTTAAAGTTTTCTACTATTCAGATGGGGCACCACAACGATTCAAAAACTATAAAAATTTTGTCAACATTTATTATCACAAGGAAGACTTTAATTTAGAAATTGAGTGGCACTTTTTTGCAGCAGCACACGGTAAAGGGGCATGTGATGAGCAAATAACTACCGTTGACGAGTTGTCTGACTGGGCAATGGAACCCACAAGCTTACCGAATATTGATGTCAAATTTTCACCTGAAAAAGCTTACGTCGATGCAAAAGAAAAATTAAATTTGAGATACAATACAACTAAGAGCACAACAGGAGCTTAAAATAAAAAATTTTTCCCAAAAATCGAAAGGGACACACAGCGTTAATAACACGATTTAAACTTTAAAACTCGAAAATCTTAGCTTAAAACTATTCAAATATTTTTGGTATAATTTTTTTCGAAAACTACATGAAAAAACAAAAATTTTATGTCAGTTGCCTTTTTTTTAGACCATTTCTGGATAAATCGTGAGCGAAAAACCGAAGAAAGATCGGTTTTTTCTAAAATTTGATATCTTTCGACCCCTTGATCAAAAAAATCCCAAAATTTCCTGAGAAGGCTCTTTTAAGGAGTACTGAAAAATATCAAAAAAATTGGGGAGATAAAAAAAAAGTTTTTTAAACCGTCCGATTTGGCGAGGAATGCCCCAATAGTTCTTTTTAAACAGAATTTTCTATTATTGTTGAAATACCCTGTCGATTTCCACCAATCACGGCAAAATCAGTTTATCGATTCAGAAGTTATTTTCGTCGAACGATGCCAAGAAAAGCGTTTTTAATTTAATAACTCCAAAATTCCTGCCTAAATCGTTTTAAATTTTATAAGACAATTGTAAGTGCATAAAAAACCGCGTCAAACGACAACTTTATTGAAATTGGCTGATTCATTTGCGTGTAATTTAATTTTGAAAAATTTTTAAAAACCTGGTTTTTTCATAGAATTTTTTTTTCTTCATCAGCACATATTCCTTTTCCTGAACATCTATAAAGCTAACTCAACTACGCAAAATGCCGTCATGTACACGAAAATCGGTTAACTTGAATAAATGTCATGTCATGACAGTTCAAATGTATCCAAAAACGTTTTTAACTGAATATAAACTAGACTCTTGAGCTCAAAAGCGTATAACGGTCCTATTTTAAATCGTTGAAGGCTTAAAATAGCTGCAAAATAATCTCATTGAGCTCAAAGAAAAATGTTAATATATATATATATATATATATATATATATATATATATATATATGGAAGCAGAAATGAATAAAAGTTCGGATTTATTTAAACGAACCATTTAAATTATTTACATACAACGATCATATTGAATCGATTATGATGTTACAGTGTGGAGGTCAAGGACCAGGAAAAGCAGCATGGCAAAGCTGCAGCCAACAATCACCAATCCCCTTATCTCCATCATCACTACATGATTACAAAGGAGAAGGTTATAAGACAAAACAATGTGAAGCTCATCGGAGATGGATAAAAAGAAATAAGGTAACAATGAGTGTTGTGACAAAATATAAAATATACATAAAAAATTACTACACTTAGCATGCATATAATTATTACAGTGAGCTGAAAAAAAGAATCTATTAAATTTGTAATTTATAAAATATCTATCTACTAAAATACAATAGCTCTCACTTAAAAAACGATATTAGTCCAAATTTAAAAGGTATTAGTGCCAATTTTAAATTTTGTACTTGAACATAACATAAATTTTTTATTATCAATACGATGGTAATGTAGTAATTTATTTTGAGGCATTATTACAAATTTAATTATTATTCTTGTGACCGAATTATATGTAATATATAAACCAAAGTTTTGGCGCCTAGTGGTCAAGTGACTAGTAGATCTAAATTCGTAGTACGTAGCTTGGGTGGGGGAAAAAAAGAATGAAGGGGAGGTAAAGTAAGGTATCGAGAGTATAAGTATGGACTCAGAAACGATGATGGTGGAAGAGGCCCAGTAGCTTAACTGGTAGAGCTCCTGACATGTTATCAGGGAGATCCAGGTTCGATTCCTGGCTTGGCAACCATCCCCATTTATTTTTTCAAAGTTTGTCTTTGCTCTCATTTACTTTCTTTCATTTCTTTCATTTAATTAACATCTTTATAACTCGAACAGATACCACAAAAGCTTTCAGCTTCACTAGTATTCAAGTTCGGTGGATCCTCATCGAAATTATGTCAAGAGAGAATATGTCTCTCGACCAATATTGAAGATGGAATGTCCATCCTTAGGGTTGAATTTAGATCTACTAGTCACTTGACCGCTAGGCGCTAAAAATTTGGTTTATATATTACATATAATTCGGTCACAAAAATAATAATTAAATTATTATTATTATTATTATTATTATTATTATTAAATGTTATTAAATGCTCAGGGGGGTTGTCCCCGGAGTCCGATTCTCCGAGGGCCCAGCCTGAGCTCCATCCATTACTGCTGGACCACTCCGCACAACAAGGCGGTTAGTGATCACAGCAGGCCAAAGTCATTTTCCTAAGTAGACGGAGGGAACCTAGTATGACAGCCTTCTGCATCCTGACCGCCAAGAATTCAGCTTTTGATGAGCAAGCTGGAACTCTGGCAAGTGAGGATACAAAAGACTGTTTCATCCCTCCGAGGACGCCAACAATCAGGACGACGAGCTTGACACGGTAACCTGGGTAAAGTTTGCCAATTTCAAACAGGAGATCCTGATATATTTGTTTTTTGTGCTCTTCTTTGGCTGAGATGTTGTATTCAGCCGGGGCCGAGAACTCAATGACATAAATGTCACGAGTAGCCTTGTCGAAGAGCACAATATCAGGTTTGTTGTGATCTATCCGCCGAGTTGTTGCAAACGGCATGTTCCAATAAATTTTGCAACTGTCATTCTCAACAACCTGGGGAATATCTCCTGGCAGATAAGGCAGCACCGGTGTCACGTCAATACCGTAGCGGTGACGAAGATAGTAGTACAGTACTCTCAGGGCAGCGTTGTGACGCTGGGTATATGCACCTCTCGCCAGCACAGGACATGCTGACAAAAGGTGCATGAGCGTCTCCGGGTGTTGTTTACACATCCTACATGACGTGTCCAGAAGCTGCACCTGGAGCACCTTGCTTCGGTATTCTAGAGTGTTAATGACACCATCTTGGCAAGCAAATATGAACCCTTCAGTCTCGGACATCAGGCCAGCTGACTTTAAGAAGGAAAACGTCAGCTGGGTGGACAAGCCATGATCACGCACGTGTTTGAAGAACACGCTGTGCATGGACTTGTCCATCAGTTCGCCTAGGAGTAGTTTTTCCTCGGCGTTCCTGATGACGCTCTTGAATTCCTCCTTTCGGAGTTCCATAAGAGCGTTTATCTCTCCAAGACCAAGGGTTCTTGCTGCATATATAGCTGCCTTATACAAGAACGACCCCTTATGCGCATTCTCATGTTTATGAACAATTTGCATAAGAAAGTCATCCTCGTCTGCAGTGAAATTGACAACTTCGTGTGTTAAACCCAGGACCAAACGATCATGCAGCCGCTCCAAACTCTGCAGACCTCTCCCACCGATGGACCGGGAGAGGTATAATCTGGCGACTGATGAATTGGGGTGCATGCTCCGGTTCATGTTGATAGTCTTACGGGTTTTGATGTCGAGATCTCGCAGATCCTTTCGGGCCCATTTTAAGACACCGAAAGAGTATAGTAAGAGTATAGTAAGAGTATAGTAAGGTATTATTATTATTATTATTATTATTATTATTATTATTATTATTATTATTATTATTATTATTATTATTATTATTATTATTATTTGTAAGTGGTTAGTCGCAAGTGAGGCTTAAGTGGTATCATTGTGATCTTAAAAATTTTCCGATTACGCTGACTATAAAAACATTGTCTGATTGTAAAATCAGTCTTAAACATAAACTCATTAATTTACTCTTAGTTTTCCTCGGTCTTCGTGTAGAGGTTAGGTAAAACACGTGAGTTACTACGCTGTCGATTTGCAGAGCGTAGTATTATCAAGAGGCGCCATCTATTGTTTTTTGTGAAAATTTGCAGTTAACATGAGTAAGATAACTTGTGCGCTCTGCTATGTTTTTATCGATCGTGTCGCAGAGAGACTTACCACAGGAGCACCGTGTAAACACAGTTTTCATGCAGACTGTGCAGTTCTACGGCTAAATGTTAATAGTATGCGCGTTGCCGGAGTCAAGCTGCAAACTAAGTGTCCAGCCTGCAGTGTCACTGATGATAGAGTTGTCACTTTGTTGGAGTCAATCGATCAGAAGTTGGTTGGATTTGGAGCCAAGCTAAATAAGGTTGCTAATGAAGTCAAGGCACTACGCAGTGACTTTAATAAGCTCAAGGCTGAGCAGACTGCGACTAATACAAAAGTTGATGCTGTTTCAGAAAGAACTGACGACCTGGAGAATCGTGTCGAGGCTGTTGAGGCAAATGCGACGGAGCTTAAGCTGTCTGCTGCTGATGAGGCTGTCCTACTCCGTGCTGCTTGTGATCAAGTTGCTCATCAGCTTGTCGTGACTGGGCTACCAGGGGTAGACGATGAAGATGTCAAGGAACTGTCTAAGTCGCTGATCAAAGTGCTTGATGCTGTTAGTTGACTTGCGATTAAGTAAACTCTATAGTTTGCTCAAAGACGTTGTGGATCAATGTGTTCCGGTGCGAGAGTTTGTTCCCAAGCGACGTCCAGCTCCATTGATCACGCGAGAATTGCGTGACATTTGCAAAGAGCGTGATAGATGTTATCGTCGGTTCAAGAGAAGTGGTCATCACTTGGCTTGAAAAGAATACGTTACCTTACGTCGTCATGCTCAATCGCTTTGGAAGAAAAGCCAAGCGAGTTACTTGCAAACAGTGTTCAGTCAAGCAGGGAATACGAAGAAATTCTGGAGTGAAATGAACAAGCTCGGTTTAACGGTAAAAGCTAACAAGTCACGAGATATGCTACGGTTTGATGTTGAAGATCTAAATAACTATTATGCTACGGTAGTTGATGGAAGGTAACTTTCGTCGCTGGATGAACTAGTGGCTGGACTTCCAATGCAAAGAGTAGGTGTACTGTTTGAATTTGCTCGTGTCAACACTAGTGACGTTGTTAAATGTGTTTCGGTTGGTGCTTCGCGTGCAGAGGGCATTGATGGTATCTCGGTTCATATACTAAAGACTTTTAAGGACTTATTTGGGCATTTGATTACTGATTTAGTGAATTTATCACTGAACAGTGGATACTACCTGACACTTTGGCGTTCGTCACTCATCACACCGATACCTAAAAATCGTAGTCCACAGGCGTTAGCTGATATGCGCCCAATCTCGATACTTTGTGCGATGTCTAAGGTGTGTGAACATGTTGTGCTGGATCAAATTGTCCGGTTTTTAAATAATTATGATATTCTGGACTTGCGCCAAACTGGTTTTCGACAAGGCATGAGTACGCAGACTGCTGTGATCAAGTTTGTTGATGATGTGCGTTTCGGCATTGATGAACAATTAGTTACTCTGGCAGTGTTTCTTGATTTAACCAAGGCATTTGATTATGTTGATCACTCGCTTCTGTTAAACAAGCTTTTCGAACTTGACTTCTCGATTGAAGTCATTCGCTGGGTGTGTAGTTATTTATCAGAAAGGAAGCATGCAGTAAGAGATGGTGAGAAGCTATCTACGTAGCGGGACAGCTCTACTGGTGTGCCGTAAGGAAGTGTTCTTGGACCGTTATTGTTTTCTCTCTTCATTAATGACCTTCCTAAGTGCTTGCGACATTGCGATCATCTTTTCTCTGCTGATGATGGTAAAATCTATCTTACTTGTGAAGTGTCTGAACTTGTTGATGGTATTGAGAAAATGAATGATGATATAGCAGCAGTGGCGGACTAGTGCCAGCGTAATAGGTTGAAGGTCAATGCTTCTAAGACTAAAGCAATGATTTTGGGCAGTGCGTTTAATGTGAATCTCGTTCAGCTTGATCAGAGACCAGCTCTGGTCCTTGCTGGCGAAGATATTGAGTATGTGACTGGCTTCAAGTATCTAGGTGTTATGCTTGATCAAAGACTGTCTTGGGCGGATCAGACTGCAAAAACATGTAATACTGCATCAAGGATGCTGTATCGTCTTTGTCAAGCACTTAATGAACTCAACATCAATCTGAAACGGCAGCTTGTTACTAGCTTGATCCTACCGGTCTTTGATAACTGTGCGGTGGCTCTTACGAATCTAAATCTAAACTTTGAGAAACAGCTAACATTTACGCTGAACAATCGTGCAAGGTTTGTGTTGCGTAAACCGCATGGAGAGCATATCAGTGGTCCTCGGCTTGACCTTGGATGGCTCTCGCCTTATAATCACCGGCTGTATTTGATAGGTTGTGTATTTTATGGTATGCTAATGTTGAATCAGAACGCTTTGCTGTGTGAGCGTATCAGGCTGAATCACAGCGTTGCCCGGCACAGAGATAACCGAACTAATACACTTATTGCGCTGATTCCTCGCACATCAACTTTGCAGCACTCGTTCCTAGTCGTAGGCACTGCATTTTGGAACTCTTTGCCCCCAGCAATTACATCTTCGACATATCTGGCTGTGTTTAAAACTATTTGCTACAATCATCTTATGGCTACAGAGCGAGCTGAGGTCGCAAGTGTATTGACTTAGTATTAATAACCTGTGTGTGCTATTTCTAGTCCAGAAACATTGAGTCACTGACTTATGCAAAGACATTTTGTTATTTTATGTGATAGCATTGTGCAATTAAATATTTACTTCTTCTTTCTTATAATTTTTCAGAAATGAACAGACGTTGAGAGACCTTAATATTACTGTTTTGTAAAAGTTATTTCATAATTTTGTTATTTGCTTTTATATCCTATTGTTACAAAATACTCTGTACTTTTTAACTTCCCGCTAAAAAAATCAAAGATTTTCAAAAATCGGGAAGTTATTGTTTTCACCCCGTTTTGCAAAAATCGAGTTTTCAGCAGATCTCGACGTTTGAAAGTCATAGGAAGCTTCCCTGACTACTCCCACGAGGTTGTCACTGTGTCTGTATGTATGTATCTATGTATGTATGTGTGTGTGTGTGTTTGTTTTTTTTTTAACTTAGGGGGGCGGGGGAATCCATTTTACGGATTCCAGGCATAGCTGTTCGGCCTGGCTATGTGGCAACTCGATGCAGTGTCATACTAAAACTCGACGCTAACGCCCCTACCCACTAAACCCTAAACCCTTTTTCTTCTTTCCTCTAATCCCTCATGGAAACCGCTGTCAGGCATTACTTCGTGAGGGGAGGATCTAGCTACTGCTATTCCTTCTGGTGACTAAGGTGTTATTTTTCCTTCCTTCTAGTTTCTGTCATTTGCCCTTTTTCTTTCAATGGAACGCAGCTCTGTTAGCACTTCGGTGGTAAACGTGCTTGTGGCGTTCCAGGTAGCTTCGGATGACAGCATTTCTTCTACTATTGACTTTGGTGTAATTTTCTTGTTCAGGATCTTCTCTAACTTATCACGCTGTGGGTTAAAACGAGAGCACTCAAAGAAAACGTGCTCCGCATTTTCAGCAACTCTTAGGCAAGACAGACACTCTGGGGAATTATCGTGCTGAAAGCGATGAAGGTACTCCCGGAAATAGCCGTGTCCTGACAACATCTGGGTCAGATAGTAGTTGGCCTCGCCGTGATTCCGGTTAAGCCAGACGTCAATCCTTGGAATAAGTCGATGAGTCCATCTTCCCTTCTCCGCAGCATCCCATAGTTGTTGCCATCTTGCTATACTATGTTGTCGCTCTTCAGTACTCAGTGTAGATGACCTCTTTCGGTGGTATAGGTTCCGTCTCTCCTCAGCTAGGACTCTAAGAGGCAGAGTTCCAGAAATGACGCACAATGCCTCCTCGGATATTGTACGGAAAGCGCTTGCAACTCTCAGTGCACTTAATCGATAGACCGGTCCGGCTTTCCTCTATGATTCTTGGGTCTCCAGCGCGTCTGCCCAAACGGATATTCCATATGTGAGCACTGATGTGACTACTGACGACAGCAATAGTCTCCTGCTCTGCTTCGGGCCTCCAACATTCGGCATCAGTCTTGATAGACTAGTTACCACCGCTGATGCTTTAGCGCTTACGTGTTCGACCTGTTGCTTAAAGTTCAGTCGGGCATCCAGCGTCACCCCCAGATATCGGATAAATAGTTGCGATGCGATCTCCTGCTCGCCGACATTCAGCTTGATGTTTTCTACGATCTTTCTGCTGGTGATGAGCACAGCTTCAGTTTTGTGCTTGGCTAACTCCAACTTCTTCATCTCCATGCATAGGTTATTCCGGCTAAATATGATATCGAAAGCCAGGTTGATCTCTTCCAAGTGTTTCGCGACAATCACTACCGCTACATCATCGACATATGCAAAAAGTTTCACCTCTGATGGTAATGCAACTCTCAGGAGACCATCATACATGATGTTCCACAGCAAAGGACCCAAAACCGAGCCCTGTGGCACTCCTCCGGTTATTTCGTACTCCCTTGGACCGTTTTTCATGTCATATTTGAGGACTCTGTTTGTAAAGTAGTTTGCTACCATTCTGCGCAGGTATCCTGGCACTTCTTTATCTTCGAGAGCTCGCATGATGCAGTCCCAGTTAGCGGAATTGAAGGCATTTTTAATGTCCAAGGCATCCACTAAACAATACTTTTTTCTGCCACGTTCCCATCTCTTTCCAGCGATTGCCTCCTTAGCTGTATCAACCACCAGGTTGATCGCATCCAGCGTTGATCGTCCTTTCCGAAAACCATACTGGCCTTCTGCTAGGAGTGGATCGACGACTGGTTCTATTCGTTGGTGCATTATACGCTCTAATATCTTACCCGCTGTATCCAGTATGCAGAGTGGTCAGTAGGATGATGTAGCTTCTGGGTAGTATTGCTTTGCATCTTCGGTCAGTCGATCCAGGAAGTCAGTAAAGTCGGCAATGGAAAGGCTAGGTGGTGCATAGCAACTTCAAAAAAGGGATGTCGTTAATAGAGGCTGCTACAAAGCCGATGCTATCATTACTCACTATGCTCTGGAAGGGAAGTTTGCCACAGGACCAGATGACAGCCTTGGTGGTGCTGTCAGTTTCCCAAGGTTGGTTATTCAGGTGTCTGTATGGCTCTGCTATTATTACTAAATCAAGCTCTAATTCACGCACGGTCTGCACGAGCAGGTCATGCGCGGCCTCACAGTGATTGAGGTTAAGCTGTAATATCCTCATGTTTGCTTGCTTATCATTCTCTGGAGTGCCTCTTTGTATACCGGGCACCTGTATGTGCCGGCGTGATGGGTAGCGTTCTCTGCGCTCTTATTTTCCGCGTATAATACACACTTCGCTGGGGTTTTTACAGTCCGCAATCTTGTGTCCTTTTTGGCCGCATCTGATGCATAGCTTGGATCGATCTGTCTTGCTTCTGCACTGGGATCCGTGGTGCCCGAAATGCCAGCATTTGTAACATTGGGTAGGTTTCCTCGTGGCTCTAATTCGGCAGTTGACCCAGCCAATTCAGATTTTACCGCTTCCTTCTAATATCTTCTGAGCTGCTGCAGCCGGTAGTGTCACGACAGCGGTTTGGGTACCTCTGTAGGCTTTGCGGATCTTGATTGTCTTTGGTGGTATTACGTAGAGCTCCTTGGTTACTGTATGCAGGGCAGCCTGAATATCATCCTTTGTTGTGGTGTCATCTAGGTCTCGAATGAGTGTGTGTGTGTGTATGTGTGTGTGTGTGTGTGTGTGTGTGTGTGTGTGTGTGTGTGAAAGTATGTGAACCGCTTATAACTTTAGAACGGCTCATCCGATTTCATCACGGTTGGTGCCATTTGAAAGGACTTGGCCAAACTTGGATTTTGAGTATAATTTGGACCGATTCAGATCAGTTGATTTTGAGAAATCTTAAAAAAAATAAGAAAAAAAAATTTTTTCAAATGTGTTTTTTTTTTTCGGATAACTTTTAAACAGCTCCACCGATCGATTCCAAAAACTAAGCAGCTCTAGACAATAAAAAACCACGCTGATCGCCACCAAGCTGATCGAAATCGGTTAATTCGTTCAAGAGATATCGTGAACGAAAGAAAACCGAAAAAAGTGTTTTTTCAAAATTACTCCGAAATTTTTAGTTCGATCAATTAAAACCTGAAAATTTCTTATAATTTTAGGTTTACTCTTACAACAATACATGAATATTAAAACTGTTAATATAACGAATTATTGATTAATCTGAAATAAAAGCGGCCGAGTGAGAAGAGCGCGAGCGACGTGGTCGACACGCGGTGATGTTAAATTACAGTCGAAAACCGGTTTCTTTGAATTTTAATTGAAAAATTATAACTGAAACTAATATAAAATCATTTACTGCACCATTAAATATTGAATAGAAAACTAATCAGTGAATGATTGCCTGAATAAAGAAAAGATTAACTAGAAAATTAGGAAACAATTGAAAAAATTAAAAATTAACGCAGTGTGAATGCACTAAAAAGTACTTGAAAACCAGAGCGAGCCAGTCGTCAGAGAGTCCGAGTACCACTTTTTTCTTGACACCTTGTCTTTCTCTGGCGAGAGCCTCAGTCAGCTGGTGACGGGACCAACCGGCAATAACTCAGTGGAGGGATATTTAAACATTCTCCCCATGTTCTCCACTAGTTGAAGAAGACCTCGTTTTAAGATGAGAATCTTCTTTTGGCGTTGACACTGGCTGAAGGACCATCTCGTGTATCGGTCGAGTGTGCGTAGTGGTTGCCGTAAAGAGCTCTACAACTCTGATGAGCCCGTCGTACCTTGAATGAGCTCGTGTGATTCGCGCAAGCGGCTATTTCATTGGAGAATACCGCTCGTCCGAGATGAGCACTAAAGATCCGATCTTGATGTCCCGGGAAGAGGTTTTCCATTTGTAGTCAGTTTGATGAGCCTGCAGATATTCCGCTGACTATCTTTCCCAGAAGTGCTGCAATCTCTCCTGAATGTGATGGAGGTAGAAGAGACGAGATTTAGATACTTCGGTCCCGAGTAAAAATGAAATTATTATTTTTTACGAAAAAATAATGAATTTTGTTCGAATGCCGAACCAGCGTCGAACCACCGCCGCACCATACCGCCGAACCACCGCTGAACTACCGCCGATTGGCGGAATATTCCGCCGCACGCTGAAAATTTACTTCCCTCACATCGCCGAACCACCGCTGAACGACCGCCGCACTAATGCTAAAGCATAGCTACAATTTTACAAAAAATGGCTTCATAATTAATTTATCACGTAATAATTAATTAATGAATAACCCGACTAGGAATTTTAATGTAAGACCTATTGTACAACCTCTTTTTATTCAAATGCCTAATATTCAAACAAGAAAAATTTTTCGAATCAGACTGAAGTAAATTACTGATTTTTTTTAGTCGTGTTGTTGATGTAGATTTTGAATTTCGTCCTCGGGTTGCACAGAAGCGGCGAGCCGATCGAAATACCCTGAAAAAATTTTAAAGATTAAACTGCGATGGGAATCGGACCTGGGCCGTCTGCGTGGAAGTCTCAAACATTACCAACAGCGCTGCATGTCGTAGTTAACTGAGAGAATTTGGTTTAGCTATTTGAATGATCAACAAATATTTTATTTCAATGATGTATACCACCAAACAGCGGTCGAACAAAATTTATTTAAAGTTGACAATTTTAAATTCGTCACAGCTGTGGTGCGGCAGTGTTTCGGCAAATTAAAAAATTTTAACCTGTCACGGCGATTGAAGCGGTGTTTCGGCGGTGATGCAGCTGAATTCTGTTTTTACTCGGGGTGAGATTGGGTTCTAAACTCATATTGAGAAAGGCTCCTCGAATAAAATGTCTAGGAATAAGAGCTTTGAGGTCTTTGACCGAGACGAAAATTCAGACCCGTTGAAAATGTATTTTCAACTTCCCGCTACGAAAATCGAAGATTTTTAAAAATCGGGAAGGTATTGGTTTTACCCCGTTTTGCAAAAATCGAAATTTCATCAGATCTCGACGTTTAAAGGTCACAGGAAGCTTCCCTGACTATCCCCGCGAGGGTGTCACTATGTCTGTATGTATGTATGTATGTATATCAGTATATATGTGTGTATGTATGTATGTGAGTGTATGTGTGTGTGTGTGTGTGTGTGTTTTTTTTTTTTTTTTTTTTTTTTATAGAGGAGGTATTGACAACAGTACCGACTAAACATCCTCCTCTCTCTTTCCCCATAGATGTTACAGGGAATACTGGATCAGGACCGCGTTAGCATATCTTCAATCCAGTCCGTGTTGCGTCTCACGTGTGTGTGTGTGTGTGTGTGTGTGTGTGTGTGTGCGTGTTTTTTTTTTTTTTTTTGTTTTAAGGGGGGGGGGGGAATCCTTTTTACGAATTCTAGGCATAGTTGTTTGGCCTGGATATGTTGCGACTCGACGCAGTGTCATACTAAAACTCGACGCTAGCGCCCCTACCCACTAAACCCTAAACCCCTTTTCCTCTTTCCCCTAATCCCTCATGGAAACCGCCATTAGGCATTACTTCGTGAGGGAAGGATCTAGCTACTGCTCTTTCTTCTGGTAGCTAAGGTGTTATTTTACCTTTCTTCTAGTTGTTGTCATTTGCTCTTCTTCTGTCGATGGAACGCAAGTCTATAAGGACTTCTGTTGCAAATGTGCTGATGGCGTTCCAGGAGGCTCTTGATGACAACATTGCTTCTACTATTGTCTCTGGTTGGATTTCCTTCTTTAGGATCATCTCCAGCTCATCTCGCTGTGGGTAAAATCGTGGGCACTCAAAGAAAACGTGCTCCGCGTCGTCATTGATTTCTGGGCAGGACGAGCACTCCAGTAAATCATCATGCTTGAAGCGGTGAAGATACGTCCGAAAACATCCATGTCCTGACAACAACTACGTCAGATAGTAATTGACCTCGCCATGACTTCGGTTTAGCCAAACGTCGATCTTCGGTATGAGACGGTGTGTCCATCTCCCTGTTGTCGCGGCGTCCCACTGCGATTGCCATCGTGCGATGCTGTTCTGCCGTTCTTCAGTTCTGAGTTCCTCGGCACTTTGTGTGGTTGTCCTCTTTCGTTGGTAAACGTTCCGTCTTTTCTGAGCTAGGACTCTGGCACGCAAATTTCCGGAAATGAGACACACTGCTTTCTCTGATATTGTTCGAAAGGCGCTTGCAACTCGTAGGGCACTCATAAGATATATTGGTCTAGCTTTTCTCCATGTGCACCTCTAGTGCGTCAGCCCAAATGGATATTCTGTAGGTGAGCACCGATGTGACTACTGATGACAATAGTAGCCTCCTGCTCTGCTTTGGGCCTCCGACGTTCGGCATCAATCGTGTGAGACTAGCTCTCACTACTGACGCTTTCGTACAGACGTGTTCCACTTGCTGCTTGAAGTTGAGTCGGGCATCAAGCATCACTCCCAGATATCGTATATGAGGTTGTGATGTGATTTCTCGGTCCCCGACTTTTAGCTTAATTGTTTCAACTTCTTATCGGCTGGTAATAAGCACTGCTTCGGTCTTCTGCTTGGCCAGTTGTAGGTTCACTGTATCCATCCACTGGTTGATCTCCTCAAAAGTGATGTCAAACAGATGTTGAATCTCGTCGAGGTGTTTGGCGACGATCACTGCGGCAACATCATCCGCATACGCTACCAGTTTGACACATCTTGGAAGCTTCAGTCTCAGGAGCCCGTCATACATGATATTCCACAGAATCGGACCAAGAACAGAGCCCTGTGGCACACCACCGGTTGTATCATACTCTTTCGGACCATTCTTTGTATCGTATTTCAGCACTCTATCTGTAAAATAGCTAATCACTAGTCTGCGAAGATATATTGGCACGTTCTTCTCGTTGAGAGCTTGCATGATGCAGTCCCAATTAGCGGAATTGAAAGCATTTTTGATGTCCAAGGCAGCCACCAGGCAGTACTTCTTCGTTCCACCCTTCCATCTAGTTCCTGCGATTGCCTCTTTGGCCGTATTAACGACCAGGTTGATCGCGTCCAGGGTTGATCGTCCTTTCCGGAATCCATACTGGTTGTCTGCCAAGAGTGGGTCGACTACTGCATCTATTCTCTGATGGATACGCTCAAATATCTTACCCGCCGTATCTAGCATGCAGAGGGGTCGATAAGATGACGGTTCTTCTGGCGGTTTCTTTCCTTTAGGTAAAAGTACTTACCGTTGCCGTTTTCACTTACGAGAAAAAGTCCCCTTCTTGAGGCATGCGTTGTAAGCGTCTAGAAATAATGTTGGTGCTGCCTTTATGATGGTTTTCAAGGCTATATTAGGGATTCCGTCCAATCCCGGCGCTTTATTATTTCCTACCCGATTACAGGCCTCCAACAATTCTTCTTCAGTGACAGGTGAAATGTCGTCCAGTTCACCTTGCGTTGACTGATAATTGAGACTGTATTGCTGTGGAAACAGAGCAGTGACGATTTTCTGAACGAGTTGGGGACACGTAGGTGACGGCATTTGTTGTTTCTCCAGGTGCGTCATGACCACCTTATACGGCCGACCCCACACGTCTTTGTCGACCTCGTATATAAGCTCTTTCCAGCATCTTCCTATGTTCTCTTTTATTGCCTTATTAAGTTCAAGACGAGCTTTTTTGTACTCTGCGATCAGCACTGCAGAGCTAGGTCGTTGATAGCCACGCTGAGATATTCTTCTCTTTCGATGACACTCTTTACGGAGGTTGCTGATATGATCATTCCACCAGTGTAGCACAGGTCTTGAATTTATAACACGTTTGCGAGGCATACTGGCATCACAAGCTTGTGTTACTCGCATCATCAGGGCCTTAGTATGTTCTTCTGCACATCCAGTCTCTATCGGATCACTATATCGGAACACTATTGAGGGCTGTTAGCAATACTTCTAGGTCAAGAGATTTCATCTTCCAACCGACGGTGCTAAATTGCTTGATAGGCCCCCTGAGGTTCTGGTCGTTTGACGTTTCCCAGAGTATCGCATGATGGTCACTGGCAGTGTAGATGTCCAGTACCTTCCAGTTAGTGTTACCTTTAGCAAGGCTGGTACTGACAAAAGTGACGTCTACAATCGAGCTTGCGTCACCTTTGGTGTAGGTCAGCGTGTCACCACTGTTGAGCAAGACTACATCTAGTGTAGAAAGAGTTTCTAGCAGCTCTCTTCCTCGTGCATTAGTCTGCTTACTGCCCCAGTCCACTGCCCAGGCGTTAAAGTCCCCGGCTATCACCACTGGATGATGTTGCTTCGCGTCCTCGGTCAGTCGATCCAAGAAGTCAGTAAACTCAGCAATTGAGAGGCTAGTTGGTGCGTAGCAGCTGTAAAAACGGATGTCATCTACTGATGCTGCTACAAAGCCAGCGCTGCCATTGGTAGCTACACTCTGAAAAGGGAGCTTACCACAAGCCCAGATCACAGCTTTCGTGGTGATATCAGTCTTCCAAGGTAGTCCAGCTAAATATTTATATGGCTCCGATAAAAGCACAACGTCGAGCTTTAATTCCCGTACTGTCTGCATAAGCAGGTCATGCGCAGCTTCACAGTGATTGATGTTAAGCTGCAGTATCCTTATGTTCGTTTATTTGTCAGCTTCTGGAATGCTTCTTGGAAGACTGGGCATCGGCCAGAACCAGACCGGTGAGCAGTGTCCTGAGAGCCAGGTTTTTCCGCACATAACGCACATTTCACTTTATTTAAGCATTGAGCAGCTTGATGATATGTTTGCCCACATTTGATGCAAAGCCCAGATCGGTCGACTTCGCTTTTAGATTGAGCAGTAGTGTGCCCAAAGTGCCAGCACTTATAGCATCGTAGTGGTGTCTTAACTGCTCTGACACGGCAATTAACCCAACCAATCCTTATTTGCCTGTCTTTCCGAGTATCTTCTGCACTATTGCTGCTGGTAATCGTACCGAAGCAGTTTGAGTACCTCTGTAGGCCGGACGAATTTTAATGACATCTTCAGGTATTTCGTAGTCATTTCCAGCTGCCTCTTGTAAGGCCTTCCGGACATCGTCTTTAGTTGTTTCGTCGTCAATGTCCCTGATTTCAAGCTGTTCCTCTGGGCCTTTACAGATGACTTGCGCTTCTTCTTTAAGGATGCTCTTGATGGTCTTCAGCAAAGCTTGTCCTTTGTCTGCGGTCTTTCTGATAAGCGTAATAAGCATATTCCCATCATTCGTCTTTTGAACCTTGTCAACGACGTCACGGGTCTGATCTGGTGAGACATCTTTTTTAATCCGACTCAGTATCTCGGCATATTTTGCCTTTTCAACTGGTCGAATAATTAAGGCATCTGGTTTGGTGAATTTGCGTGGTTTTTCCCGCTTAGGCTCCGGCCGAGATTTGTTCACCGGTTGTTTTGGTAACCGCTCTCTCGCTTGCTCCTTCTTCTCCTTCTTGGACTGGACCTTCTGCCATTCAGTCACTTCTTTTTTTCCGGCGTTCTGCACTGCCGTGTTTTTCGGAGGGCTTGGTTTCAGGTCCTTTTTCTTCACAACTTGGCAGATCGTTAGGTTGGGAGAAGATCGATCTTTTCTCTTAGTTGAATTGCTGCTAGTTCTGCTTCTGTCTTCCGCGACTGATTCACCGTCACCTTCGGCTCCAGTGTCCATTGCTTCTTCATTCACGACAGTTGCTTGAATGCTTCTCTCCGGTGTAGTGCGAGAAGTGCGTTGTACTGTTAAACGCCATTCTTCATCAAGTTTCTTGAATCTCTGGAGGGCATAGGCTACGCTGGTCGTCTTGGTCTTAATCTCCTTGTGGATATTGACCTTAGATTGGATGAAGTCATTTAGCTCACTGGTCAGCTTTTCAAGGCGTTCCAAAACTTGCGACCGCTTCATTTCAGCGCTTGCTTCAATCGCTGCTTGTTGGGCATGAGGCCCGTTTTCACTATTGTTGTTTTCCTGAATTTTACTCATACTTTTAAATTCACCAGCGCATCGTACGGAGTGGAGCGGGTTGTCATAACTAGGAACGGGTGTACCCTCGGAGATAGTACTTCTACCCCAGTTCCCTGAGGCCTAGCCGACACTTAGCCAGTCCCGGAATACACGGACGGACTAGACTCGCTCGGAGCAGTGAAGATTCCGATCTCTAACACTCACTGCGTACTTCCTGATCAAGGCCCGAAGTGGCTGGCTCCTAATCCACTGCTGCAACTTACACTTTGGCAGAGCAAGCTCACATCAGCTGTGGCCTGCATCGTCGGAAACTACGACACGAGGTTCCAGTCACTCCCAGTGGGTCACAGCAGGGAACGATCGTCTTGTTAGGTCAGTTAGTGCGACCAACCCATTAAAGGGGAGTTTTGTCCACGGGAACGTGTTTTATTTAGCTCCTACCCTCTGTACCAGGTACAGCGAGCGTTCTCCCATCCGCTACGGGGAGACGCGCCTGGTAGCAGTTTCTCCTCTGCCCCAAGTAAAAATTTTTTTTTTAAAGTGGTTTTTTTTTAATAACTTTTAAACGGCTATATTGATCAGCTCCAGAAAATAATCAGCTCTTAACCTTCGAAAACCACGTCGGTCACCGCTAATCCAGTCAAAATCGGTTGATTCGTTCGTGAGTTATCGTTGTCGAAAAAAAACCAAAAAAAGTGTTTTTTCGGAATTACTTCGGAATTACTAGCTCGATCAATTTGAACTTAATAATTCTTTGTGGGGTTTTAAAAACTGCGTCGAATGCCACCAACCGCGTGAAAATCGGTTCATCTATTCAAAAGTTATTGCCGTTCGAAAATTCAAAAAATTGTGTTTTATTAAACTGCTATTAGAGTTTTGAGCTCAGAGAGCTCAAAATGACACAAAAATTATATTTTTGAGCTTGAAGAGCTCAAAAACTTAATGTGTAACTTTGGGCGCTTAAGTACGAAATGAGTGGGAAGTTCCAGGGATGGCCTTTAGAGTCAACCGTCATCCGAATTTTTTTTTTTTTTTTTGTAATACTACTAATAATATCTATATCAATGTAAAGTATGTGAGAAATACTAGATATATCTAGTTCAATTAGTAATAACTCATCTTTATATGTATATTTCTTATGTGCGTGTGTTTGTCACTGAACTCCTCCTAAGCGGTTGGACCGATTTTAATGAAATTCTTTGTGTGTCTTCCGCTAGATTTCAAAATAGTTTAGATTCACAATTCAGTCCACGGGAGAATGTTTATTTAACAGATTTATAGATTGGCTATAATAGTCCCTCTATTCTTTCACCGTTTATTTTTAAGTTATCGTATTTATATTTGTACCACTTCCATTGGGAGCAAATATAAATAATGCTGTGAAGCAGGAAAGAATAGGAGTTACGGTAATTATTACGTGAAGCGTTCTACATTCACGTAACAGGATATTGGTAAAAAAGGATTAAGAAAGGAATGTGAAGAGGATCATCTTAATGTGAGTTTATAGAATATGCGAGAAAAAATTATTAGATAGCTCGGACTGGGATTCAAACCCAGAACCTTCCGAAGACATGCCGGCTACTCTACCATTTTAGCTATCCGATCTATACTAAATTTCTTTTCAATTATTCTATATACATTTAGCCACACCGTCCATCTTGCGGCAAGCATTTTTTACAAATATGGAGTGTCTGTACTAAATACGTAACACTTCCAGAAGCGTCGGCGTTAAGTGAAAAATATTTAAATTGCATTATCAGCGTAGGTATTTCATAAAATGACCACTTCGTGCCGGCATCTTGTGTTTAAAGCCAAGATACATAGTCAGACGCATAGAATAGTTGGGTTTTTCATGTAATACTTATTATACATTTTGGCACGTTGAATAAAGAAAAAAAAATTAATAACATTAAAAAAAAGGAAAGAATAAAAGCAAATACAGATTAATTTGTAAAAAAATATAACGAATATTTTGAAAAACGACCTATACTTCAGTTTACTTAAAATAGGTAAATATTATACGGTCGTTTGTTAGGTTGTTTTTCATAACATTCGTTATATTTTTCTACAAATAAATTTTTATTCGCTTTTATTTCTTACATTTTTTAATATTATCAATTTTTAACTTCCTACTAAGAAAATTGAAAATTTTTTAAAATCAGGAAGTTATTAGTTTTACCCCGATTTTCGAAAATCGAGTTTTCATCAGATCTCGACGTTTTGAGGTCCTAGCAAGCTTTCCTGAATGTTTTCGCGACGATGTCCGTGTGTCTGTATGTGTGTGGGTGTGTGTGTGTGTTTTTTTTTTTTTTTTTTTTCAGAGGGGCAAATCCTTTTTGCGGATTCCAGGCATAGCTGTTTTGCCTGGATATGTGAAGACTCGATGCAGCGTCATACTAAAACTCGACGCTAACGCCCCTACTCACTAAACCCCAAACCCCTTTTCTTCTTTCCTCTAATCCCTCATGGGAACCGCCATCAGGCATTACTTCGTGAGGGGAGGAACTAGCTACTGCTCTTCCTTCTGGTGGATAAGGTGTTAACTACCTGGACGTGGCTAAAGGTACGGCAACTGGACGATACGGACCTGTTAATATACGGAGCCGTTATTATACGGATCCGTATATCAACAGCTCTATTTTGCAAATGGAGGCAAATTTTGCGTCTGTATTTGTAAGGATACGTACAATAAGAGAGCTGTTATTGTACGGATCCGTATATTAAAAGAGCTATTATTGTACGGATCCGTATATTAAAAGAACTGTTATTGTACGGATCCGTAAAACAATAATAGTCATGGCACGGCTCCGTAATATAACGGAACCGTTATTATACGGATCCGTCTAATAAACAATTTTCTCAATAAGCTCCTTCAGTTGATACGGCACTGTTATTCGTTTTAGTGCTGCCTCCAGTGGATTTTGGCTAGCGACACTAGCTGTTAATTGAGCGCTCATTCTTAATATTTAATTTAATTTATATATTTTAAATGAAATTCAATTGCTGTACAATTATTGATTACATATTACATGAATAAAAGTTTTATTTTATCATATAACGAAGTTCTGCCGAAGGAAAAAAATAAAAAATTTTGAAAATTTTTTTCAATCTAATTGGGAACTGAGATTGGCTGAAATAATCGCAGAATTAATTGAAGTTTTTTCTTGAGAAAATGAAAAAAAGAAGAATAAAATTGGCGAACTTCGAGAAAATAACGCTTTTTTTTTTTTCAAAAAAGACGAAAATTTCATGAAATTTATCATCTTAAAATTTTTTTTCTTGGGTACAAAAATTTGAAAAAAATTCAAAGAATTGTTTTTCATAAGGTAGAGAAAGATGAAAAACTTTCAGCTAAATTGAAAGGGATCAGGGTCAAAAGTGATCGATTTGGTTGTTATGTCCTAGTTACCTCTCAAGTCTGAGAGTTACCAATAAGATAACTAGAGTTTATTTATTTATTTGGTTGGAGATTAAGATGTTACGACTTCCAGAGTTGTAAGTAGAGATTCCGGAAGGAACTTCGAAATAACTAGCTTCATGAATTTATTTAATGGTGTAATTTATTCAATTATTTAAAATACACTTCTGTTTAAGAGTTAGCAACTACCGTGAAGTACTATACGGCCTTTAAGTAATTCTGATAATTTTTTTTTTTTTTTTTTTTTTTTATAGTAATTGTGTGAGAATATATATTCTATAACAATTGATTAAGCTTTACTATTTATCAATACTATTATTCCTTTTTTCTGCGGCTGTGGCCGACTTACAACCTGTATCCGCATTTACCTGTGCCCGACCCTTAGCACAGTGACCAAGGAAACCACAGAAACCTGGCCAGGATACAGTCGGCGCGGGAGCAAGCCTTGGAAATCGCAGAAAAATTGCGACTGCCAGGGCTCGAACCCACGCCTGAGCGACTGTTGTACGGGCAGTTTAAGACTTAAACCGCTCGGCCACGCAGTCGCCCCAGTAATTCTGATAATCAGGTTACCTTTTATCAGTCTCTTAGAATAGCAAGAAGAGCGAAGAAGAGTCTCGAAATACTCGTGCATCCTGCTTATATCTTCTAATCTAAGGGTTGCGTCGTAGGAAAAGTAGGGTTGCGTATCAGGCTCCGAAGTCCTGTCTTCTCGAGTTGATGCGCGAGACGTCATCAAGGATGGCGAGCGTTAACTCAAGTCCAAACTTCAAGACACGGTGACACGGGAGCGTTCGTTTTTCATTTATTTATTCAAAACATTCTTCGAGTGTTCTCGAATTTGCCCTATGTACTCTACGTTAGTACTCTACCCGGGAAATACGCTCAGGCCTGAACAGGCCTGTTCATGTCTGATCAGACCTGGTCATGTCTGTTCATGTCTTATGGGTTAAAAACACTTAGGTCTCATCAGGCCTGTTCATGTCTGAAACGGTAAATACGCTCAGGTCTGATCATGCCTGATCAGGCCTGTTAATGTCTGAAGGGTTAAATACGCTCTCGTCTGATCAGGCCTGTTCATGTCTAATCAGGCCTGTTCATGTCTGAAGTAGGAAATACGCTCAGGCCTGTTCATGTTTGAAGCATTAAATATGCTCAGGCCTGTTCAGGCCTGTCCATATGCCTAGAAAAGTTAATTAAATTTACGCTAATACAGTAGGTTTTTAAAAATAATCAAAATACTTTTATTTATTGAATAATAAAATGTACAGTTTATTAATCATTTACAAATTTATTAATCGAAATTAATGTACATACAGTGAACATATTCAAAAATTTTTTCTTAGCATATTTGGTCCTTAGCATGAATAGGCATGGACAGGTATGATCAGGCCTGAGCTTATTTAACACTTCAGACATGAACAGGCATGACCATGTTTAATTTCAGGCCTGATCATATATGAACAGACACGAGCAGGTCTAATTTCAGGCCTGATCATACATGAACAGGCATAGTCAAGTCTGATCATTTTTTTCCGGGTAGATCTGATCAGACTTGCATAGTCAGAGATGTGATAAAAATTTTTTCTTTGATAGAAAAAATTTTTTTGGTCATCACAAAAAGTGCAAAATTATTTTTATCATTACGTTTAAATAATTTTGAAATAAAAAATTTGTTACATTTCCTATTGGATGTTTCAGTCTGCTCTGCTTCTGCCTAATATTAAAATCATTGCTTATTTTATTATTTAAATAAATGTGATGTTATAATGAGATTCAGTTAAATAAATAAATTAGGACTATCAAAATATATTATAAAATCAATTTTTATATTATATTTATGATAAACTTATTCGATACGTTATGTACTTCATAGAATTGTGGTCACATAAGATACCAGCACAGCAGGCGGAAACTTCAAGGCGCACGGATATCACCAAAGTTAAACAGCAATGATCGTGGTTAGTAGTTAGCTGGTGTTACAGCCGTACAATTATATGTTATCAATTTTTTTTTATTTTAATTATTATAGAGAATTGCGTATGACTCTATCAAATACTATATCCATAAAATTAAGCAAAATAATTAATTAAAAGTAACAATGGGCTTTCAGACCTGACCATGTCTGATCAGGCCTGATCAGGTCAATTCATGCCTGATCAGGCATGGTCATTTTTCATGCCTGATCAGGCATAAAGACTCATGCCTGTTCATATTTGATCATTTTTTCCCGGGCTTACAGTGAATCATTTTATTACTCTAGTTTTCCCATCAACATTCTTCGTGAGAAAAAGTTGATGGAATTTTAAAAATATATTTTTTTTTTTTTTTTAATTAATTATTATTTAGAGTCGGTTTTAACTACTGTGGTCATATCGCCGACTTTAACTGTTGGGAGTGGTACGTTGGGGTCTTTTTGGGTTGTGTAAATCTTAACCTACGCGGCAAGGGCCGAATATCAACCAAGTTGGTTTCTAAGACCAGCTTGGGATTCGAACCGACGCCTGGCCGGTAAGTTAGTCCGAGTCTTCTATAAGCCATGTGCCTTAGACGACTCGACTAACGTCACCGGTTTTAAAAATATTTTATTTGCTTAGATTTTGGTTGAGTTTTTTAGTTACCTATCATTTTTATATTTCCTGGCAACTATTATCTAATATTTATCGTTCATGAGTGTGAATTCAGCCGACATCCGACAATTGAAAGTTTTAAAAATCGATAACTTTGTGAAAATATCGATTCCAATCGTTTTAAAAAGTGATAATGGCGCGTATTCGAATTCTCTTCAAGAGTATTTTTTTTTAATTTTTCTTCAATTAATTTCCTAAGCTATAATTTTAAAAATGAAATTTCATTCGGAAATATTAAAAATATATATCCACGAAAATGTATCAAATTCTACTCTCTTAAAAGAAATCAGTGGAATTTCACTGGTTCACAAGTGGAAGTTCACTGATTCCAACCAGTGAATACAATGTCACTGGTGAATCAGTAGATTTCACTGATTCAACCAGTGGACATACCAGCGCACATGCGCACAGATATTTTGTTCACTGATTCACCAGTGAAATTGCATTCACTGGTTGGAATCAGTGACCTCCACTGGTGAACCAGTGAAATTTCACTGATTTCTTTTAAGAGAGTAGTAATAGAGCATTTTACTTTCAATTTTCAAGATTATTTTTTTATTTTCTGCAGAAAATTATTAGGTTCTTCTTTCAGCTATAACTTTTGAAATAATGTTCTAAACAAAAAAAAAAAAAAAATACTCTTCTTTATTTGATCAAATCCTACATGAGTATTTTTTTAATTTTCCAAATTTTACATATTTATAATCATTTTTTCATTATCCAACAAATTTCAATTTTCATCTACAAACCTGCAAACACTACATGAGTCATTCCATCTAAAATTGTCTAATCAGCAAAGTCGACTCATTTTAGATTTTGGTGTAACTTTGAGAAACTCTTCTCTAGGGTCCCAAAGAACAAAATTTACACAAGTTTGATTTTTACAAGCGCTTGTTTTCGCCTATTTAAATAAAGACTTTTAAAAATCGATATTTTTAAGGCTTATTAACTTTTACTGTGAAATTTTTCTGTTTGAAGCTATCTGCATGATCAAGATGGAATTTACAGTGGGAAAGATAGTAGTTTAAGGGTAAATGAAGATAATTGGCTCGGACGAGTCCTTTAAATATAAGCAGCGTGCTGAAAATGAGTGTTTTTTAGTCATTTTTCGTGAATTTCAATCAACTCTAGCGTCTTAACTGTTGAGAATTAAAAACTCGTGCTCCGCGGGAATTAAGTATATATATCATAGACAAAATTCAGCCACAAGTTGACTTGAGCTGCCCACTCTTCATAGAAGAAAACTTTGCTCGAAGTTTTGAAATTAAAAAAAATTCCAATTTTCAGGTTATGAAACGAGCTTGTTGACTGCGCGATAAAAATCTGATACTCACAGAATCTATTGTTCTTACCTTCAACTTTAAAGGACTACATCACTTGTTTTGTTATTTTCATTTTTAGTGCATGTGCGAGCCGTTTTTTTTACAGCAAAAATCTGGACGTTTTTACAAATGGATTAAAATTACTTACCATCAGAAACAACTATAAATATCTAAAATTTTTCTAGTCTCAATAAAGTTATGGATATTTGGGGTGTAAAATTGTCTTTAGAAGTAATTATTATCGAAAATGACAGTAACTGTGAACAATTTTTCAACTAGAACATTATTTTTTATTCAACCGTTTACGGTTTGGTTTTACAATATTAACAATATCAAAATTATCGGAAGCTGAATACTTCCGCGCTTGTAATTGATTTTGAGAAATTGGTATAAAGCTATGATATGATCTCGTATTTTTTATTGTATTTATATTTATAAATCTTTCAGATAAAAATGTCTTAGCAGCTTCTACATCCTGGCTTGATACAAAAAAAAATTTTATACCAGAAATTTGATTAGAACAAAAGTCGTGCATTGCGATTGGAGTTAAAATATGGTCATCGGTAGATCGTTGCAAGCTTGCTCTTCTTACGGTCCTTTTGATCGTACCACCTGCTCCATCGCATGGACTTTTACCATGAGAAGTGGCAAAGAAATGCCACTCTGCTTTTAATTCAAAATCCGCTTCATGACGACATATATTTATAAAATTTTTTTTATTTTTGTATTGAGCGGCTGCTCCATCACTGCAGTGATACATTTTTCTAAACTCCGGATATCTGTTTTTAATGTAATCGAGAAAAATTTTTGAAATGCAAAAAACGATACTGTATTGTGAGTAAGATAATCAATAATCACACATAAAGTTTTTGTCTTAAGTAAACCGTCTTCTTTAAAATAAATTACAAAGGGATGTAGAGTAGCTTGATTATTTGTCCAATGAAACGATTGTACTTCATCTTGTACCATGAATGCATAATTTTCTGAGAAATCAACTAATGCTATACACTCTGAATTGTCTTTTAAATTTTCTTTCAGGTATCTCAAATACTCGGATTGTTTTTTTGAAATAAAATGATGAGGTTTTAAAGTTGTCAATTGTATTTTCAAATCATCTCTAAATTCATCGACATTCTTAACTACAGTTAATAAATTGCAGCGATCAGTAGAAACCCATTGCTTAAAATTAATTTTAGATGACAATTCACATTCATTACATATATCGGAATCAATAACATCAGTGCCTGGACATTCTTTACAGCTATATAACATACATTGTTCACTGCTATCATTACAAACTATCTTTTTCAGTAATTCTTTATAGGTAAGTTTAGTTTTACACGCCATTAACATTAACTTCATATTTTGATGGATCAAACAAACACATACTGAATGTGTACCACTAGCCCCAGCCAAAACACAGTTCTTCGGTCGAAGTGAAGCAAACGACGAGAATCCTATGGCTAAGTTTGGATGAATTTGCTTGAATTTACATAGGCTTCTTTCAAATTAAATAAGATTAAACGTTTTTGTTCTTTAGACTTTCCGTTATTCTTATCGCGTACAGTTACACAATCTCTTTGACCTGGCATCAATCTACTAATATCATCATCTTCGAAAAATTTTATAACAGCTTCAACAATTTTTGTTTTCAACTGACGTCCACTTTCTTTTTTTGGAGCCTTCGCTAATACTCCATATTGTGCCCTCAGTGTTTTAGCTTTTTTTACAAGATATTCACTACATTCAAATTCTGACTGTATTTTAGAAATTGTCCACTTTTTCGGTAATAAACTTAAAATTTCATATTTCTCGTCAAACGTTGTAGATGCTTTAAATTTCATTTTCAATTCATCGATTAACTCTAAATAGTCTGCATTATAACAAATATGATCATTGTCTTTTTTATTATTTTCATGTTCCACAACATCAAAAGTAGCTTCTAATTTTTTTTGTATTTTACTTGATATTTGATTTACTTTTTCATCAATTTTTCGTTTTCTTTTTGATATACTTAATTTTTGGATAGGTGGGATTGGTGACTCTTCTACAATTGAACAAATTTTATTAAGTGAATCTAAAACTTCGTACTTAGGATCAAAAGATACCCCAAGATCATCAAAATTTCGCGATAATGTATCGGTAATATCATCATAATTTTCATTTGTTTCGGTTTTTCGTAAATTTTCCATACAACGTGAACAAAGTGCTCGGCCTGGTATAAGGTTAAGATTCTCATTTGCTTCACAAAACTCTACAGTTATTTCCCGCAAGGACTTAAGAATAGGTTTTTTATGAGCACTTGATGGATCACAACATTTTTTTCCAAACAAAGAAAAATAATAAGTCACATATTTTTTATAATGATAGGAACAGATATCTGTAAAAGATACTGCCTGAATTCGTTTAGTTAATAAGTATTTCTCATGTTCATTCAGATTATTTTGATCGATCAACTCTGATGATCGTGAAAACGTTAATTTATGGCAATCTTCTTTCAACAATAAACCAATCGAACACTCCATTATTTTTTTTAAGAATTGAGAAATCACAATACACATCAACTTACTAAAACAACCGAACTGAACAAAAGAACGCTCTCTGAAACAATGACAATTGAGCTTTTATAGACAAAGAGTTAAAGTTCTTCAAAAATTCGCTACGGCCAAATGTCGCTGCTCTCCCGCTTAATTACTACCATGCAACCTAACTTGGTCGGGGAAAGCACGCGACAAGCGAAGAGTGAGTGAAACAATAGCGTTAAGCTGATGCGTGAAATTTGACACCGATAATCTAAGAAGTTTGTTTACTTTTCCATTTTGCTTACTTTTCCAATCGACGGCATCGAATCACAAAAAAATATATAAATTGGAAAGTGACAGAGATTAAGTTATTAGTAATTTAATTTATACTTATGAACTCGAATTTACTTCTCGAGTATACTTATATTGTTAATAATTAATAATATTTCTAATTTTTCGTTTGAATTTACGTCTATTCTCACTTACTTTTCAATGCAATGCAGTCAAATATTGAAAATAAGCTTATCTCTATACGCATGCATGAAAATATATAAAAATTCTGTTGTGAAGACAGAATTTTTATAGACAAAAAATTGAGATAAAAACTACCAGTTATTTAAAAAAAAAAAAAAAATTGAGTTGATTTTTGCTATAAAAAAAACGGCTCGCACATGCACTAAAAATGAAAATGACAAAACAAGTGATGTAGTCGTTTAAAGTTGGAGGTAAGAACAATAGATTCTGTGAGTATCAGATTTTTATCGCGCAGTCAACAAGCTCGTTTCATAACCTGAAAATTGGAATTTTTTTTAATTTCAAAACTTCGAGCAAAGTTTTCTTCTATGAAGAGTGGGCAGCTCAAGTCAACTTGTGGCTGAATTTTGTCTATGATATATATATACTTAATTCCCGCGGAGCATGAGTTTTTAATTATCAACAGTTAAGACGCTAGAGTTGATTGAAATTCACGAAAAATGACTAAAAAACACTCATTTTCAGCACGCTGCTTATATTTAAAGGACTCGTCCGAGCCAATTATCTTCATTTACCCTTAAACTACTATCTTTCCCACTGTGAATTCCATCTTGATCATGCAGATAGCTTCAAACAGAAAAATTTCACAGTAAAAGTTAATAAGCCTTAAAAATATCGATTTTTAAAAGTCTTTATTTAAATAGGCGAATACACGCGCTTGTAAAAATCAAACTCGTGTAAATTTTGTTCTTTGGGACCCTAGAGAAGAGTTTCTCAAAGTTACACCAAAATCTAAAATGAGACGGCAACAATTTTTTTTTTTTGAGACGATTTCATATGGAATGACTCATCTCTATAATTTGTGGACCAGTAAAACTATTTAAAAACTTTATTGATTTTCTAAATATAGATTTTATATTAAATCATTTGGTGAATAGGATAAATATTTATTAAAATTGTAAATATGTATCTGTATAACTTATTCTAAGTCTGTTTATAATAATTTTTATTTTATTCAAGTTTTACTTTTATTTAAAGTTTAAAGAAAAAGTTATAAGTTTAAGAAGTCTATTAAACAAAAATGTAATTCTGAAGAAATTAATTTTCAATTGTTTATATTGTTAAAATAAAAAAAGTCAATTTTAAAAAAATGCTCTTGTAATTTATGAAAAAATAAACAAGAGCTATGTGTTTTTTTAATTATATATAGTGTTTGCACGCTTGTAGATGAAAATTGAAATTTGTCGGATATTGAAAAAATGATTATAAATATGTTAAATTTGGAAAATTAAAAAAATAAAAAAATACTCATGTAGGATTAGATCAAATAAAGAAGAGTATTTTCTTTTTTTTTTTTCGTTTAGAACATTATTTCAAAAGTTATAGCTGAAAGAAGAACCTAATAATTTTCTGCGGAAAATAAAAAAATAATCTTGAAAATTGAAAGTAAAATGCTCTATTACTAGAATTTGATACATTTTCGTGGATATATATTTTTAATATTTCCAAATGAAATTTTATTTTTAAAATTATAGCTTAAAAGGCAGTCCCATGGCTAAGCGGTACAACGCTTGTCATGCTTGCTTGGGACTGGTGAGGCGTGGGTTCGAGTCTCGGTGTGAGCTGAAATTTAATTTTCAGTGAACATCGGTACTCGTAACTCGCGCCGGGCTGTACAGGTTTGGGTTTTTCTATGGTTTCCCCAAGCCCTGTGCTACCGGTGGGGCACAGGCGAATGCGTGCAGTTTCCCCAAAGTCGGTCCATCGCCGCATTACTCTCCAGGCTGAAAAAGTATGTAATACCGCCAAACTCATTCAGCCAAACTTAATGTACCGATCAGCCTGGAGTCCCCATCCGGTCTCGGCTGGACCCCCATCGAGACAGAAGTCTGAAAAGCGGGGTTAAAAAAAAAAAAAAAAAAAAAAATTATAGCTTAGGAAATCAATTGAATAAAAATTTTAAAAAATACTTTTGAAGAGAATTCGAACACGCGCCATTATAATTTTTCAAAACGATTGGAATCGATATTTTCACAAAGTTATCGATTTTTAAAACTTTCAACTGTCGGATGTCGGCTCAATTCACACTCATTATCGTTCATCATTTATTATTTATCATTTAAGATCTATATATATATAGGAGACTTTCTATAGATATAGATAGTCACTCATCACGATATCTCTGGAACTATAAGACCTAGAGACTTGAAATTTGGTAGGAATATTCCTTTCGCCGAGTAGAGGTCAGCTAAGAACGGATTTTACGAAATTCCATCGACAAGGGGGGTTGCGGGGGCGTTAACAATGAAAAATTCCCGTTTTTAAACCATAGCTCCTATCGACTCCAAATTTAGTAGGAATCTTCTGTAAGAAATGTAGAAATAATCTATAAATAAACATTTCAATATCTCACCCTACAGAGGGTTGCGGGGTCGGGTATTAACAATGAAAATTTTTAATTTTCAAGCTATAGCTCCTACAGACTCCAAATTTTGTAGAAATTTTCTGTAAGTGATATAAAAATAATTTATGAACGAATTTTACGATATCCTACCCCACAGAGGATTGCGGGGGTGGGTATCAACAATGAAAATTTTTAATTTTCAAGCTATAGCTCGTACAGACTCTAAATTAGGTAGGAATTTTCTGTTAGAGATGTAGAAATAATGTTCGAATGAATTTTAAGATAGCTCACCTCACAGGAGTTTGCGGGGGTGGGTGTTAACAATTAAAATTTTAAATTTCCAAGCTATAGCTTCTATAAGCTCGAAATTTAGTAGAAATATTCTATATGTGATATAGAAATTATCTAAGAACGGATTTTACAACGATCGAATCAACTCCAATAATGATCGCGGGAGTGGGTGTTTAGAGATCGTCTCAAAATGGATTTCAATGAAGTTTACTTCCGATAGGAATTGTAGGGGTGGGTGTTAAAATCTAAAATTTTCATTTTCAAACTGTAACTCCTAAAGACTCCGAATTCGGTGAGAATCTTCGTGTATGATGTCAAATTCAGCTGAGAATGAATTTTATCAAATTCCAACCCCAAAAAGGGATCGCGGGGGCGTTAATAATGAAAACTTTCCGTTTGTAAAATATAGCTCTTATAGACTCCAAATTTGGTAAGAATATTCTATATATGATTTAGAAATAATTTAAGAGCGGGTTTTATGACAAATCAGCCCGAATAAGGATTGCGGGGGTGGGTGTTGACAAAAAATCTTAATTTCTGAAATATAGCTTCTAAAAGCTATAAACTTGATAGGAATCTTTTATATGTCATGTAGAAATCATCTCAAAACGGATTTTAGTAAATTCTACTTCTAACAGGAATTGCGGGGGTGGGTGTTAGAATTTCAAATTTCCATTTCCAAACTGTAACTTCTACAAACTCGAAATTAGATAGGAATCTTTTATTTGTCATGAGGAGATCATCTCAAAGCAGATTCCAAAGAATTCTACTTCCGATAGGGATTGCGGGGGTGGGTGTTAAAATCTAAAACTTGAATTTTCAAACTGTAACTTCTGCAGACTCTAAATTTGGTAGGAATCTTTTTGTACGATGTCAAATTCAGCTGAGAATGGATTTTCTCGAATTCTAAATCCAAAAGGGATTGCGGGGGCATTAACAATGAAAATCTCTCATTTCCAATCAATAGTTTCTATGGACTCGAAGTTTTGTTGGAATCTTTTATTTATAATGTAGAAATCATCTCGAATAGGATTTTACGAAATTCCTCCCCTACATAGGAGTGCGGGAGTGACAATTGTCAAAAAATTCATATTCTTCGAATACAGTTCCTACAGATATAAAATTTGATAGAATCTTAAGAGAAACAGGCAATTACCGGGATGGCCTCCAAGTTCAACGGATTAAATATTTTGCTTTCTTAATAATTATATTTTCTTTCAACAATCGTCTCTTTGGCAGCGGTGAAAAAGTCATTGTAAGGTTTTCAAAATTTAATATTACATGTAGCTATTCGGTCAACGGACTAAGAATTTTACATACATTTTATTTTTATTGATCACATAATCGATAAATTGTTCTTATTACGGGATCGCAGGAATATAACAGATTAAAATCAATGCATGTTCTAAACACTTGAGGTATGGAAAAGAAATTTGGCTACTTATTATAAGAAAATTTATAAAAACCATGCACAAATAATTTTCTATGAATAATTGATGTCACGGAGGAATTTTTAATCAAAGGCAAAATTAGTCACACTTTAAGCTAGAAAGATTTCAACTACAATTATGAGACCTGCAATAACTTTAACTGAAACTTTCAATGCTCATTTCAAATTTTTTTCTTCGTGTCAATTGATATTCATTTTTGGAAGAAAGATACAGGAATGTTATAGTGATTGCACATTGAAAGTTGCAATGCATTTTAGCTAGAATAATCACATGGATAAAAAATACAGGCCAATCCGATGGAATTTGAAATCTGTGCAAGTCAAAACAATACTCCAATTAAATTTCAAGTCTAGATCTAAAAATACAATTCTATAAAGTGCCCAGCGGAGCGGGCGGGTAACAGCTAGTTTATAATAAATTATTTATGAAATTACTATCTATTATCAATGCTTAAATTAGCGCGCAAATTTGCTATAAGCGACATCTGTAAAATGCAGGTAGGTTTTGATTCAATCTTATTTTTTTAATTTTAATGTAATTTTCAATTTTAAAGGAACGAAAAAAGATTGTTTAAAACGAATTACCTTAATATTTTTTTTTATTTTATCTTGGGTACACAGACGTACAGACAAACCCAAAGTTCTTGAAGAGTTATATGAATTTTTAATGAATTTTTCTATAAATCAATTGATATCAAACTATAATTTTTTACAGTCACTTGTATTGTATTCAATTATTATATTTTTTAGGGCCAGTTTTTCAATCCGAGATAAAATTTTATCCAGGATAAAATTATTATTGCCAGTTTATATATATATATATATATATATATATATATATATATATATATATATATATATATATATATATATATATATATATATATATATATATATATATATATATATATATATATATCTATTCTATCTATATATATATAGGAGACTTTCTATAGATAGAGATAGTCACTCATCACGATATCTCTGATGACTAAAAGACCTAGAGACTTGAAATTTGGCAGGAATATTCCTTTTGCCAAGTAGAGGTCAGCTAAGAACGGATTTCACGAAATTCCACCCACAAGGGGGGTTGCGGGGGTGTTCACGAAAAAAAATTCATATTTTTCAATTATGGCTTTTAATAGTTCAAAACTTGGTCAGAATGTTTCAAATTACATTTAGAAATTTTTTAAAAAGGAATTCTGTGACATTCCACCTCCCTGGCGTGCCCGTGCGTGGGCGTCAGATTAAGAAAAAATTCGTAAATTTCAATCTATAGCTATTAATACTTTGAAACATGGCCAGAATGCTTTTTTGGCGTTTTTGAGCTGTTAAGAATAAATTTCATTAAATTCTACCCCCACATGTCCGTGCGTGGGCGTAAAATTAAAAGAAATTGTACCTTTTAATCTATAGCAGCTAAAGGATTGAAACTTGACCAGATTGATTTTTTTGGAGTTTTTGAGCTGTAAAGAATGAATTTTATGAAATGCCACCCTCACAAATCCTTGCGTGAGCGTTAATTAAAAAATTGTAAAATTCAATTCCTAAAGGATAATAAGAAGGCATTAAATATAAAAAAAATTAAAAATTTTTATATAAGGTAAAAGCCCTAATAGATGATCATGTACCTTTATATGATCACTCTATGTATTTGTATACCTATATTTGTAAATCTATATATATATAGGAGACTTTCTATGGAAATAGTCACTCATCACGATATCTCTGGAACTATAAGACCCAGAGACTTGAAATTTGGCAGGAATATTCCTTTTGCCGAGTAGAGGTCAGCTAAGAACGGATTTTACGAAATTTCACCTATAGGGGGGGTTGCGGGGGCGTTAACAATGGAAAATTCCCGTTCTTAAACTATAGCTCCTATCGACTTCAAATTAGGTAGGAATCTTCTATAAGAGATGTAGAAATAATCTATAAACGAATTTTATGATATCTCACCCCACAGAGAGTTGCGGGGGTGGATATTAACAATGGGTGTTAACAATGAAAATTTTCTATTTTCAAGCTATAGCTCATACATACTCCAAATTTTGTCGGAATTTTCGGTAAGTGATAAATAAATAATTTATGAACAAATGTTACGTTATCTTACCTCAAAGAGGATTGCGGGGACGTTAACAATCAAAAATTAATTTTTCTAAACTACAGCTCCTGTAGATTCCAGATTGGGTAGCAATTTTCTGTAAGAGATGTAGAAATAATATACGAACGAATTTTACGATAACTCACCTCACAAGGGATTACGGGGATGGGTGTTAACAATAAAAAATCTTAATTTTCAAAATATAGCTTCTAAAAGATGTAAATTTGGTAGGAATCTTTTATTTGTCATGAAGAGATCATCTCAAAACGGATTTCAAAAAATTCTATTTACGATAGGGATTGCGGGGGTGGGTGTTAAAATCGAAAATTGTAATTTTCAAAATGTAACTTCTGCAGACTCTAAATTCGGTAGGACTCTTCGTGTTTGATGTTAAGTTCAGCTAAGAATGGATTTTCTCTGATTCTTACCCCAAAAGGGATCGCGGGGGCGTTAACAATGAAAATTTCTCATTTACAAACAATAGTTTCTATGAACTCTAATTTTTGTCTAAACCTTTCATTTATAATGTAGAAATCATCTTGAATAGGATCTTGCGACATTCCTGCCCCACATTGGAGTGCAGGAGTGATAATTGTCAAGAAATTCATATTCTTCAAATACAGTTCCTACCGATATAAAATTTGATAGAATCTCAAAAGGAACAGGAAATTACAAGGATGGCCTTCAAGCTCAACGGATTTAAATACTTTTTAGATGATCATAACCGATGAAATGTTCTTATTACGGGATTGCGGGAATGTAATAGATTAAAATGAATGCATTTTCTAAACACTTGAGATGTGGAAAATAAATTTGGCTACTTACTTTAAGAGAATTCGTAAGAAAACATGTACAAATAATTTTCTATGAAAAATTGATGTCACAATGGAAATTTTAATTAACAGCTAAATTCGTTGCACTTTGAGCTAGGCAGATTTTAATTTCACTTATGAGACATGAAATTACTTTAACTGAAACCTTTAAGGTATTACCCTCGCGACTTCCGTCGTCAAAAGTTTATGCTAGAGTATACGGTACACATACCGGATAGTCATTATTGACAAGCCTAAAACTTTTTGCTGTTTATGTACTTATTTCAGCCAATCACGAACGAGAAACTGATCGTTTGAAAAATCTGGCAACACTGCGTGAGCATTAAGATATTTTATAGTGGTTATACTGTAGTGTTTTGGACTAGCTGTTCGAATTAGCAGTTCAAACTTATGTATAAATCAGCGTAACACATTTAAATAGATACTTCCCGGGAAAAAATGATCTGATCAGATATGAACAGGCATGAGTTTTCAGGTCAGATCAGATATGAAAAATGACCGGGCCAGACATTTTCATGTCTGATTAGATCTGTATGTGCCTGAATTGATAAGGCCGATAAAAAAAAAAAAAAAAAGAAAAAAATGGTGCCTACGTATATTCCAACCGTAGACGTCGCGCTGTTCAGACTAACTTCCCATGTTAACCCAATAACTTATTTTAACTTTAGGATATCTTCCAAACCACTTTAAGTATTTCAAATTTTATACATGATGACATCCTTATAGTTAACGGAGTCGTATACCAAATCTATTAATTATTAATAATTAATTATATATAAGAGTGATTTATTTGAGACGGCTATGTATTTTTTTTGCTCCATTAATATAATGATTCATGTACTGTAAAACAAAATTTCTATAAGGTTTATTCCGTACTTATAATTTTATTGTTATCTGTTAATTTTAAAGTTTTTTTAACTTCCTGCTAAGAAAATTAAAAATTTCCAAAATTTGGGAAGTTATTGGTTGCGGACCGTTTTTCGAAAATCGAGTTTCCAACGGATATTAATTTTTTAAGGTCCTAGGAAGCTTCTGAGAATGTTTCCGCGATGATGTCCGTATGTCTGGATGTGTGTGTGTGTGTGTGTGTGTGTGTGTGTGTGTGTTTTTTTTTTTTTTTAGGGGGGGGAATCCTTTTTACGGATTCTAGGCATAGCTGTTTGGACTGGATATGTGGCGACTCGACGCAGCGTCATACTAAAACTCGACACTAACGCCCCTACCCACTAAACCCTAAACCCCTTTTCCTTCTTTCCTCTAATCCCTCATGGAAACCGCCGTCAGGCATTACTTCGTGAAGGGAGGATCTAGCTACTGCTCTTCCTTCTGGTGGCTAAGGTGTTAACTACCTTCCTTCTATCTTCTGCTATTTGCTCTTTTTCTTTCGGTGGAACGCAAGTCTTTAAGGACTTCTGTTGCAAACGTGTTGGTAGCGTTCCAGGCAGCTTCTGATGACAACATTGCTTCTACTAGTGAATCTGGTTGTATTCTCTGGTTCAGGATCCTCTCCAGTTCTCCACGCTGTGGATCGAAACGAGGACATACAAAGAATACGTGCTCCGCGTCTTCAGCAGCTCCTGGGCAGGACGGGCACTCCGAAGAGTCATCGTGCTTAAAGCGGTGTAGATACTCTCGAAAACACCCATGCCCCGACAACATCTGCGTAAGATAGTAATTGACCTCACCGTGATTCCGGTTAAGCCAAATGTCGATCCGAGGTATGAGACGGTGCGTCCACCTACCCTTCTCTGCAGCATCCCATTGTAGTTGTCATCGGCCTATGCTCTTCTGCCGTTCTTCAATTCTAAGTTCTTCAGGGCTCAGTGCAGTTGACCTTTTTCGTTGGTAAAGGGCCCGCCTTTCCTCTGCTAGAACTCTAAGAGGTAGGGTTCCAGCAATGACGCACACTGCTTCTTCTGATATAGTGCGGAAGGCACTAGCTACTCGTAGGGCACTCAGTCGATATACTGGTCCAGCCTTTCTCCATGATTCTTGCGTCTTTAATGCGTCGGCCCAAATGGATATTCCGTAAGTGAGCACCGATATGACTACTGATGACAATAATAGCCTCCTGCTCTGTTTTGGGCCTCCGACGTTTGGCATCAGTCGTGCGAGACTAGCCCTCACTACTGACGCTTTGGCACTGATATGTTCCACTTGCTGCTTGAAGTTGAGTCGGGCATCAAGCATCACTCCCAAATATCGGATATAAGGTTGTGATGTGATTTCTTGTTCGCCGACTTTCAGCTTAATGATCTCTACCACTTTTCTGCTGGTAATAAGCACTGCCTCAGTCTTGTGTTGCGCCAGTTGCAGGTTCACTGCGTCCATCCACCGGTCAACGCGCTCAAAAGTGAGATCGAACATATGGTTTATCTCGTCAAGGTGTTTGGCAACAATCACTATGGCTACGTCATCTGCATATGCTACGAGTTTGACGTTTCTTGGCAGAGTTAGTCTTAATAGACCGTCATACATAATATTCCACATGAGCGGGCCTAGGACTGAACCTTGTGGTACACCTCCAGTAATATCATACTCCCTCGGACCGTTCTTCGTGTCATACTTCAAGACCCTATTTTCAAAGTAGCTTGTTACGATCTTAAGATGGTATTCTGGTACATTCTTCTCTTGGAGGGCCTGCATGATGCATTCCCAATTGGCGGAGTTGAATGCGTTTCTGATGTCTAGGGTCGCCACCAGGCAATACTCTTTCGTTCCACCCTTCCATCTGGTTCCTGCGATTGCTTCCTTGGCCGTATCAACAACCAGTTTGATTGCGTCCAGGGTTGATCGTCCTTTCCGGAATCCATACTGATTGTCTGCCAGGAGTGGGTCGACTACTGCTTCAATTCTCTGGTGAATTATGCGTTCAAATATCTTACCCGCTGTATCTAGCATGCAAAGTGGGCGGTAAGATGACGGTTCATCCGGTGGTTTCTTCCCTTTAGGTAACAGTACCAATCGTTGCTGTTTCCACTTATGGCGGAGAGTCCCCTCCTTAAGGCATGAATTATAAACGTCTAGGAATAATGTTGGAGCTGCCTTTATGATGGTTTTCAAGGCTATATTAGGGATTCCATCCAATCCCGGCGCTTTATTATTCCCTACACGGTTACAGGCCTCCAGCAGTTCTTCTTCAGTGACAGGTGGAGTGTCATCCAGTTCGCCTGGCGCGAACTGGTAATCGAAGTTGCGTTGCTGTGGGAATAGTGCAGTGACGATTTTCTGGAGAAGTTGAGGACACGTAGGTGATGGCATTTGTTGTTTTTTTAGGTGGGTCATAACCACCTTATAAGGCCTACCCCACACGTCTTTATCCACCTCGTTGATGAGCTCTTTCCAGCATTGTCTCTTACTATCCTTGATAGCTTTGTTCAATGATCGACGGGCTTTTTTGTATTCTGCGACCAGCTCCGCAGAGTTAGGTCGTCGATAGCCACGCTGGGATATTCTTCTTTTCTTTAGACACTCTTTCCGAAGAACACTGATGTGGTCGTTCCACCAGTGCACTGCCGGGCGTTGGCTTATGCTGTGTTTCCGGACCATACTGGCGTCACAGGCCTGGACAACTCTTTTCATCAGGTCCTTGGTCATTTCTTCTGCGGATCCAGTAGTAATCGGTTCACTATTAAGGGCTATTACCAATGTGCTTGTGTCAAAAGGCTTCACTTTCCATCCAATGGTATTGAATGACTTGATTGGTCTTCTTGTACTCCGGTCATGTGATATTTCCCAGAGAATTGCCTTGTGGTCACTGGCTGTGTAGATATCCATCACCTTCCAGTCGTATTTCCCACTGATGAGGCTGCTGCTGACGAAAGTGAGATCTACGATAGAGCTTGCTTCTCCTTTAGTATAGGTTGGCGTATCACCACTGTTGAGCTGGACTACATCTAGTGTAGAGAAAGCTTCTAGGAGTGCTTTTCCTCACGCATTTGTCTGCTTGCTGCCCCAGTCTACTGCCCAGGAGTTGAAGTCACCGGCAATCGCGACCGGATAGTGCTGCTTGGCGTCCTCGGTCAGTTTGTCCAAGAATTCAGTGAATTCAACAATGGATAGGCTAGGTGGTGCATAAAAGCTGTAGAAACGGATGCCGTTTACTGTTGCTGCTACAAAGCCGGCATTATCATTGTTAACTACACTCTGGAAGGAATGCTTACCACAAGACCAGATGACAGCCTTGGTGGTGCTGTCAGATTCCCAAGGCTGGGTATTCAGGTATCTGTATGGCTCTGCTATCATTACTAAGTCTAACTCTAGTTCTCTTGCTGTTTGCATAAGCAGATCATGTGCAGCTTCGCAATGGTTTAGGTTTAGCTGCAATATCTTCATGTCTGTTTGTTTGTTATCTTCTGGAGTGCCTCTTCAAATACTGGGCACCTGGATGCGCCGGCATGATGAGCCGAGTTCTCCGCACTTTGATCCGCGCATAATACACATTTCGCTGGGTTTTTGCATTCAGCAATCTTGTGTCCCTCTTGTCCGCACCTAATACATAGCTTAGACCGATCCACATTGCTCTTGCACTGGGATCCAAGATGTCCAAAGTGCCAGCACTTGAAACATTGGATTGGTCTCCTCGTAGCTCGGATTCGGCAGTTGGCCCAGCCGATCCGGACTTTACCGCTTCCTGTCAATATCTTCCGCGCTGCAGCTGCTGGTAGTGTCACAACAGCTGTCTGAGTACCTCTGTAGGCCTTATGAATCTTAATTGTCCCTAGTGGTATCTCGCAGGTTTCTCCGATTTCCGTTTGCAAGGCAGCCTGAATATCCTCCTTGGTTGTGGTACCGTCAAGATCTCGGATTTCGACGTCTTCCTGTGGCCCTTTGCAGATTACCTTTGCGTCTTCTTGGAGGATGTCCGCGATGGTCTTCTGTAAGGCTTGGCCTCGGTCAGCGCTCTTCCTCGAAAGCGTAATCAGCAAGCTCCCGGTCCTAGTTCTTTGGATCTTATCCACTGTAGTACGGACCTGTTCGTCAGGGACGTCCTGCTTTATTCGCTTCAGAATTTCAGCATACTTTGCCGTCTCTGCGGGGCGGATGATCAGTGCGTCCGGCCTGATCCGTTTGCGCAGTTCTTTCCGATCAGACTCTGGCCTGGACTTCCTTTTTTCCGCCGTTCTGTGTAACTGCGTTTTTCGGGGGACTTGGTTTAAGGTCCTTCTTCTTCTTTGTACGGCTGGTCATTGAGCCTGGGGAATTTCGTTCTTTCCTTTTCCCGGGCCTGATATCAGTTCCAGTTTCCTCTCCGTCTTCAACAACTGACTCGACGTCACCCTCGCCACCTGTGTCCATCTCCTCGACAAACGTGTCGGCTTTTGCTGGTGAAACCGCTGTCACACTCGTCTTCATCACGATATTACCGTGTTGTTGTTAGATCTCCTGCCATTCTTGGTCCAGTTTTTTGAACCTTCTCAGGGCACTGCAGATGTTCGTCGACTTCGACTTGATCTCCTTGTGGACATTTTGCTTGGTTTGGAGAAAGTCCTGCAGTCCACTGACTAGCTTCTCCAGATGTGCCAGCGCATCTGTCCTCTTCATCTTTGCACTAAGTAGCAGTGCGTCTTGCTGGGCATGAGGCCCGTTTTCACTCTTGTTTGTTTCCTGTGCATTACTCATACTTTTTAATTTACCAGCGCATCGTACGGAGTGGAGCGGGTTGCCATAACTAGGAACGGGTGTACCCTCGGAGATAGTACTCCTACCCCAGTTCCCTGAGGCCTAGCCGACACTTAGCCAGTCCCGGAATACACGGACGGACTAGACTCGCTCGAAGCGGTGAAGATTCCGATCTTTAACACTCACTGCGTACTTCCTGATCAAGGCCCGAAGTGGCTGGCTCCTGATCCACTGCTGCAACTTACACCTCGGTAGAGCAAGCTCACATCAGCCGTGGCCTGCATCGTCGGAAACTACGATACAGGTTCCGGTCACTCCCAGTGGGTCACAGCAGAGAACGATCGTCTTGTTAGGTCAGTTAGTGTGACCAACCCATTAAAGGGGAGTTTTGTCCACGGGAGCGTATTTTGTTTGGTTATTTTGCTTGGCTCCTACCCGCTGTACCTCATCAACTAAGAGATTAAGTGTCATCCAAGGACAGCGAGCGTTCTCCCATCCGCTCGGGGAGACGCGCCCGGTAGCAGTATCTCTTCTGCCCCGAGTGTGTGTGTGTGTGTGTGTTTTTTTTTTTTTTTTTTTTTTTTATAAAGAGGTACGAAAAAAGATCTTCAAAAGACACCGGTATCGTTAACTCTGCCGCCCATCTTCCGGCAGATATCGATAGTCGGTAGTGTGGAGATTTTTACCCACTAAAAAAAACATTCCTCTTCCCCTCTCCCCTAGATGGTACGGGGAGGACTGGATTGGAACCGCGTTAGCATTACTTCAATCCAGTCGTGCTGCGTCTCACGACGCCTACTCCTGGCTACTGGTCCCTTTCTGCGATTTTGTCTTTCAGGAGGTGCTGTGCATAAACTGCAACAGCTGACCAGTTTTCCTCTTGTTTGATCATATAGGTCACCAGGCTTGAGGGGGAGAGCCTGGTGCCTATGATCTCTTCAGTGTTTCTTCTGTAGTCCTTCCATCGAGCACACTCGAAGAATGTGTGTTCGGAGTCGTCGATTTTATCCGGGCAGTATTTGCACGTTGGTGTGCTGTGCAAACCCATCTTGAAAAGATAGGCATTGAACTGCCCATGTCCCGTCAATAGCTGGGTCAGGAAAAAGTCCGTATCCCCGTGCTTCCGAGAGAGCCAGACGTTGATGTTTGGGATCAGACGCGCCGTCCATCTGCCCGTCTCTCCCGATGTCCATCGGTCCTGCCACTCTTGCTGCGTTTCCGCCTTTATCCTCGTTCTTGCGTCCTTCATGTTATCATCACTGTCTTTAGCGTCATAGAGTTTTGCTCTTTCGAACGCTAATAGGTCGATGGGCGCGGCTCCTGCAATGACCAATACAGCCGCTTCGGAAACTGTGCGGTAGGCGCAGGCAACCCTGAGAGCGCCTCGCCGCTGTACTGCTGCGATCTTTCGCCGGTAGGTCTTCTGCTTTAATATGTCTGCCCATATCTCCGCTCCATAAAGCAGTACCGAGTGGACTGCTTCTAGAAGAACTCTTCTCTTTTTTGTTCTTGGTCCCATGGTGTTGGTCATAATTCGTGCTAGGCTAGACACAGTCTTGCTGGCTTTCTTGCATGCACTGTCGAGGTGTTCACGGAAAGATAGTTTCTCGTCTATAATTACCCCTAGATACCGCAGGGCCCTTGTTGACGTCAGCGTTGTTCCTCCCATGTCCATAGCGAATGGTTTTGGAAACCATTTTTGACGGGTCAAAACGACCATCTCGGTTTTCTGTTTGGCGAGTTTCAGGTGATGCTTATCGAGCCAAGTCTCGACGGTGTCGATGGTTTCCCGAACTAGCAGTTCGGCCTCTTCCACGCTGTCCGCCACTATAGTGGCTGCAACGTCGTCTGCAAAGCCTGTTAGCTCTACTTGCTCTGGCAACGGGGTGTGTGTGTGTGTGTGTGTGTGTGTGTGTGTGTGTGTGTGTGTGTGTGTGTGTGTGTGTGTGTGTGTGTGTGTGTGTGTGTGTGTGTGCGTATGTGTGTGTGTGTGCGTATGTGTGTGTGTGTGTGGCCGTATTTAAACCTATCATAACGTTTGAACGGCTTATTAACCAATTTCATCACGGTTAGCGCCATTAGAAAGGGCTTGACCAACTTTAGATTTTAAATACAATTTGGATTCATTTGAACCGGTAGATTTTGAGAAATCTTAAAAAAAACTGCCAAAAAAATGTTTTTCAAATTGGAATTTTTTGGAATAACTTTTGAACGGCTTTACCAATCAATTAGAATAACTAATCGCCTTTTAACATCAAAAAACCACGTTGATCGTCGCCAGCCTGTTCAAAATCGGTTAATTCGTTCGTGAGTTATCGTTGTCGAAAGAAAACTAAAAAAATTTTTTTTTCGGAATTACTTCGAAATTTCTGATTCGACAGAGCTTTTGGCGCATAACCAAACGATCCGGCTTCGACTTCCGGTCTGAGCCGTTCGTATTATTTTTTCGGGTACTGAAAATGATATCCACCAAGTATAGGTACTCCTTTTTCCATTATCTTGTCTTTCCCCCCTCCCTAAAATTTGTCGATAATCAATCAATTTAGTTGTAAAATATGGCTAATAATTTAGCAAACCAGAGATATCATCCCTGATTAAGAAATCTAATTTGAAATGATTTAAAGGCATCGGATTTGAATGCTATACTGTACAATTAATATGATGGTAATCATTTCAAATCATCATTCTGAATCAGGGATTGGTTCGAGATATTATCGACTTGTTTCGAAAGCGGTGTGTTTTTCGAATAAAATAACTGAATGTTTTTTTTTTTATTCGTTAGAAGATATTATAGTTAATTGTTGTTCACTTTTATTAATAAGAAATTCTAATCTTCAAATCAAATTGAAATTTTCACGACAGAGTTTTTTGATCAAAACCCTATCAGAAATTTGAATCAAGCCTCAGGCAAGTCAAACTCACGATTTTTAATCAAACATCTGCATCTAGAAATCGAAAATTCTAGCCTTAGATTTTTTTTTGCAGATTCTTACTCGATACTGTCTACGAACTATTATATATACTCGACATACAATAATTTTTGTCATCTTTCAATAAGATGTTTTCCAAAATCTATTCCAAGTCTACCTCCAATCTGGATCAATAGTCTTGATAAACTATTTTTCTCCAGAATTGTCTAATTCTTATGCCAGAGGTTATTTAAGTACCTTATCAAAAAATCGTCCTAAATCAATCTCACTTAAATGATAAAAACTGTCAAAAAATAAATGAAATTGACAATCAAAATTTTTGAAACTCATTTAAAAACAATTTTGTAGAATCAGGAGCGACGACGGTAGGGGGTGTTCTTATTGAGCATAAACTTGTTTTATTGTTTTGCGTTGAGCAGAATACTACACATGAATATTGGAGATATTTCAAGGAAGAATTACGATTCATCCACGGACAATTGAAATTTTTAAACGAAATTGGCGAGTAACTTCTTTTGGGCAAATATTAGCTAAAAAACTTTTCAATACTTTTTTTCTATAAATCCAGGTACAATGCTAAGAATCTACACGTTTATTGATGAGAATTAAAAAATAAAGATTTACTTTCCATAAGATTTTAATTTTTAAACAAGAGTGCCTTTTCACTTTTTTTGGGCTGAAGATCAATAAATAACATCTCAGTACTTTCTTGTCAAGTATTTTTCCTTCTACAAATCCCGATTCAACGCTAAGCATCCACAGATTTATGAATAAAATTTCAAAATTAAATTATTTATTTTCAATGAAATTGAACGAGATTGGCTTGTAACTGCTTTTGGGCTGGAATTGAATGGAATCTATGTTTGTAATTTCTTGTAGGGTATTTTTTCTCTATAATTCTATATATCGTACTGAGCGTCTACAGGCTTATAAAAAAAAAATTCATGAAAAAACACTTATTTTTAATAAAATTTTAATTTTTGAAAGAGATTAGCTCGTAACTTCTTTTGGGCTGGAATTGGACAACATCTATGTCAGTACTTTCTTGTAGGGTATTTTTTTCTGTATAATTCTATGTATATCACTAAGCATCTACAGGTTTATAAAAAAAAATTCAAGGGAAAACACTTAATTTTAATGAAATTCTAATTTTTAAACGAGATTGGCTTGTAACTTCTTTTGGGCTGGAATTGTATAAAATTTATGTCAGTACTTTCTTTTAGGGTATTTTTTTCTCTATAATTCTATGCATATCACTAAGCATTAACAGGTTAATGAAAAAAAAAAAATTCAAAAGAAAACACTTATTTTTAATAGAATTTTAATTTTTAAACGAGATTAGCTTGAAACTTCTTTTGGGCTGGAATTGGATAAAATTTATGTCAGTACTTTCTTTTAGGGTATTTTTTTCTCTATAATTCTATGTATATCACTAAGCATTAACAGATTAATGAAAAAAAAATTCAAGAGAAAACACTTATTTTTAATAAAATTTTAATTTTTAAGCGAGATTAGCTTGAAACTTCTTTTGGGCTGGAATTGGATAAAATCTATATCAATACTTTCTTGTAGGAAATTTTTTTCTCTATAATTCTATGTATATTACTAAGTATCTACAGGTTTATAAAGAAATTCAAAAAGGAAACATTTATTTTCAATAAAATTTTAATTTTCAAACGAGGTTGGCTGTAACTTTTTTTGGACTGGAATTGGATAATATCTATGTCAGGACTTTCTTTTAGAGTATTTTTTTCTCTATAATTCTATGTATATCACTAAGGATCAATGGGTTAATGAAAAAAAAATTCATGAAAAAACACTTATTTTTAATAAAATTTTAATTTTTGAAAGAGATTAGCTCGTAACTTCTTTTGGGCTGGAATTGGATAAAATCTATATCAGTACTTTCTTGAAAGAAATTTTTTCCTCTATAATTCTATGTATATTACTAAGCATCTACAGATTTATAAAGAAATTCAAAAAGGAAACATTTATTTTCAATAAAATTTTAATATTCAAACGAGATTGGCTTGTAACTTTTTTTGGACTGGAATTGGATAAAATCTATGTTAGTACTTTCTTGTAGGGTATTTTTTCTCTATAATTCTATGTATATCACTAAGCATCAACAGGTTTATAAAAAAAAATTCAAGAGAAAACACTTGATTTTAATGAAATTTTAATTTTTAAACGAGATTGGCTTGTAACTTCTTTTGGGCTGGAATTGTATAAAATTTATGTCAGTACTTTCTTTTAGGGTATTTTTTTCTCTATAATTCTATGCATATCACTAAGCATTAACAGGTTAATGAAAAAAAAAAATTCAAAAGAAAACACTTATTTTTAATAGAATTCTAATTTCTAAACGAGATTAGCTTGAAACTTCTTTTGGGCTGGAATTGGATAAAATCTATGTCAGTACTTTCTTGTAGGAAATTTTTTTCTCTATAACAAACTCTATTCTTCAAGTAAGTCTTTTAGGTAAACGGGTAGTGAATTAGTCTTTCGCGCGTCATACTGAATGCATACTTTAAGTACAAATCACCATTGTTTTCGATACTTTGGGGACTGAACAAAAAGAAGTTCAACATATAGATATTTCTAAACTCTAGTTATTTGATAATGTTAGTTAGCAAATTAAGAAAACGGCCGTTGCCATTGGGGTCATCATTTGTGTGTATGCCTATGATTATTAACATACTTGTTTGTATATGAATCTTGAAATCAGTCATAGAGATGAGCGAGTGCTATGATACAGAATAATGTATTGCCGAAGTAATTGAAAATATAAGCTAAGTCGTTTGTAACAGTCTCTACTTTATAATTTCATACAATCAAAATTTTACTGTTACTGATAATATAAGTCAAGTTTAATTCTGTTTTTGTAACCTAATTGAATACTTTGGGTACAAATCATCAATGTATTCGATACACGGAAAAAATGAAACCCGACTGATTCGTTTTCTGCACCAGACTCAGTCGTGTGCAAGAAAAAATAGAAGAAAAATTAGGTTACACCAGACTGAGTCGTGTGCGCACCCGAATGAGTCTAGTGCAGCACAGAACTCAATCATGTTTCATTTTTTCCGTGTACATTGAGAACCAAATAAGAAAAAAAGCTAACATACAGAATTATATTTCTCTGTGACATTCAATAGAGTCTTTTAAAGAGCTGCAAAAGCGTTTATTTTTAATTTCCCGCTAAGGAAGAATTGAAAATTTTCAAAAATCGGGAAGTTATTGTTTTTACCCCGTTTTTCAAAAATCGAATTTTCATCAGGTCTCGACGTTTTGAGGTCTTAGGAAGCTTCCCTGACTATTCCTGCGATGGTGTCCGAGCGGCTGTATGCATGTGTGTGTGTGTGTGTGTGTGTGTGTGTGTGTGTGTGTGTGTGTGTGTGTGTGTGTAAACCTCTTATAACTTTTGAACGACGCGGCCGATCGGATCAAAATAAGTGGCGTTCCAAAGAATATCATTGCCATTAAATTTCATGAAAATTTGACTCGATTCGGTTCGCTAGATTTTGAGAAATCTCAAAAATTAATTTTTCAAAAAAAAATTTTTTTTTGGAATAACTTTTAAACGGCTTGACCGATCAATTCCAAAAACTAATCAGCTCTTAAGCTTACAAAACCACGTCGATTGCCACAATCCCATCAAAATCGGTTAATTCGCTCGAGAGTTATCAAAACGAAAAATTTCGAGAAAAGTGTTTTTTTACGTAACTTCGACATTCCTTTTCGGATCGTTTTTGACGAAATAAAATAATTATTAGAGCCCAAAAAATCACGTCGATCGCCACCAAACACGTGAAAATTGGTTGTTTGGTTTGTGAGTTATCGTTGTCGAAAAAATTCGGAAGAACTGAATTTTTCAAATTTCTCTAAGATTTGCGGTTCGATCAGTTTGTGTTTAAAAGTTAATCATAGATTCTGAAAAAGTGCGTGGAATACTTCCAACGGCGTGGAAATCGATTTATTCATTTAGAAATTATTGCAGTTTGAAAATTCAAAAAATACTGTTTTATTAACCTTCTATCATCCTTTTGAGCTCTTCGAGCATACAAAAGCTATTTCTTTCAGCTCGGAGAGCTAAAAATAACACACAAATTGTATTTTTGAGCTTAAAAAGTTCAGAAACCGTTTTCTAGATTTTTTTTTTTATATAATTATTGTCAATTCGTATATCAGTCAAACGATTACGAAACATTTAAAAAAAGCTATTTAAATAATCTTCTCGATCGTCTAATTGACAGCGTCAAATAACTTGTAGTATAACAGCTATTAAACGTTAAATATTTTCTATATCGGTTTAGTCCTCGAAGTATCGGAATAATCGGTGATATGTCCCTGAAGTATGCAATTAGCTCATGAACATCATCTAAACTTTAGTAAGAGTATAACCATTAGAAATTGACATAAAAATTATTCGAGTACTTCTTAAAAGCAAATTTTTTACTCTATAATTATTGTCAATTCACATATCAGCTTAACAATTATTTAAAAAGTTAATAAATAAATCATTATATTATTTACTCTCAAAAATCCAGTTAAAAATGTCGCGTAACTTTGTTTGGGCTACTTTGAGGTGAAAATCATCTCAGTACTTTTTGAATAAGAATTTTTTTTTCTACAATTATCGTTAATTTCCTTCTGTGTTGAAACATTACAAAGTAATGTGATATAACAAACTCAAAATTTTTTTTCCTCAGTAAGTTATTGCCAAATCTGATACGTTTATTGAATTCGGCTAAATTGAAGTAAAAATTATCGAAGTCTATTTCGAGAGAGAATTTCATTTTTTATTATTATTGTCAATTCCTTTATCAGTTAAATCCCTATGAAAAATTTAAAAAAAAAAAAAAAAAACAACTAATTTCTTCCCACTTACAAAATTTCTGCCAAAAATGCTGTGTATCTATGTTTGGGCTCGATTGACGTAATAATTATTCAAGTGCTTGTTGAGAGAGAATTTTACACCCTATAATTATTGTCAATTCACATATCAGCTAAACAATTGTCTTAAAAGGTTATAAATAAATCATTATATTATTTACTCTCGAAATTTCAGTTAAAAATGCCACGTAACTTTTTTGGACTTGATGAAGTAAAAATTGGTCAAGTACTATTTGAAAAAGAATTTATTTTATATAATTATTGTCAATTTGTTTATCAGTCAAACCATTAACGAAATATTTGAAAAAAAAAGGTATTGAAATGATCTCAATCGTCTAATTGACACCGTCAAATAACGGAGTATGACAGTTACTAAACGTTAAATATTTTCTATATCGGTTTGGTCCTGAAAGTATCGGAAAAATCGGTGATTTGTCCCTGAAGTATGCAATTAGCTCATAAAAATCACTTAAACCATAGTAAGATTATAACTAGAAATTGACGTAAAAATTATTCAAGTACTTTTTGAGAGAGAATTTTTTCCTCTACAATTATTTTTAATTCACATATCAGCCAAACAATTGTCTAAAAAGTTTATAGATAAATCATTATATTCTTTACTCTCAAAATGCCAGTTGAAAATGCCACGTAACTTTGTTTGGGCTAGTTTGAGGTGAAAATCATCTCAGTACTTTTGAAATGAAAATTTTTTTTTCTACAATTATTGTTCATTTCTTTCTGTGTTGAAACATTACAAAATAATGTGATAAAACAAAATCAAAATTTCTTCCACTCATTAAGTTATAGCCAAATCTGATACGTAACTTTAATTTGGCTAAATTGAAGTTAAAATCATCTAAGTCTATCTCGAGAGAGAATTTTATCCTATATTATTATTGAAAATTTCTTTATCAGTTAGACCATTGAGAAAAATTTGAAAAAAAAAAAAAATAAAACAACTAATTTCTTATCACTCATTAAGTTTCTGCGAAAAATGCTGTGTAGCTATGTTTGGGCTCGATTGACGTAATAATTAGTTCTGTGCTTTTTGCGAGAGAATTTGTCACTCTATAATTATCGTCAATTCACATATCATTCAAACAATTATCTAAAAAGTTTATAGATAAATCATCAATTCTTTTACTCTGTGTGTGTGTGTATGTATATAAACCTCTCGTAACTTTTGAACGGCTTGACTGATTTTATCGCGAATTAGCGGCGATCGATGTAGTTTTTCAGGATTAAGAGCTGATTAGTTTTTGGAGCTGATCGATAAAGCCGTTTAAAAGTTATTGAAAACAAAACAACTTAAAAAAAATTTTTTTTCAAAGTTTTTATGAGATTTCTTGAAAACTATCGGTCCGAATCGGTCTAAATTGTATTTAAAATCTAAGTTTAGCCAAGCACACATACACACACACACACACACACACACACACACACACACACACACACACACACACACACACACACACACACACACACAATTTCTTCAAATTCATTTGGTGCGTTTGTGAAATATTTAATTTAAAAGTTAAAAAGTTTCTTCTAACATGATATCAAAATTTTGTTGAATATATTTATTTATTTCTATTTGTTCTAGTGTATAGGCTTTTTATGCCCCTTTACACCCCAAGCCTTTCTCAACATTAATGATTTTGCTTGGTTACTGCTTTTTTATATTTGCGGCTGTGGCCTGACTTGTGCTTTCTATACCGTATTCACCCTGAACCTCACCTTCTCAGGCTGTTGGAACAGAATCATGGGGAAACCACAGTGAAAACCCATGATAGTACAGTCGGAGCTGAGCTAAGTCTACAGTGATTGATAAAGAACTCTTCTTTATCGACCACTGGAGCATTAGGCCCTTCTTCTAGTGTGCAGAGATCCCTCGTGCTAGCCAACGCTGACTAGAGTGGTCATCCAATTAAGTTGTAGCTTTACTGGGTGATCGCCCAAGTCAGACGTGTGCCGCCCGACTATCTCTGCCACTTCCAGAGGGTGGCAATGTAACGCACATATTTTTAATTATAATCACTGAAAAATAGTGGTGCGTGCCGGGATCGAACCCGGGTCCCACTCTTTCAAAAAGTGACCACCGAGCCGACTAGGCTATTGCCTGCCTCAATTTTGTTGAATATATTAGTTCACTAATAGTTCAAAACGATCATAAATTACAATAAAAGAATTCTGTGGATAATTTATTTCAATTTTTAAAACTGTCCTTTAACTTTTGTGCGACTAGTGGTTATTGAAATCCCACGATAAAAAAATAAAAAATTTTTTTTAATTCAATTACTCAAACAATTCCAAAAAAAATTATCGTAAAAAAACTTGATAAAACTGATTTTTAAGACCGATAACAGGTCATTAGGCCTACAAGATTTTTCAGCTTGAAAATATTATCCTGAATTCTCAAACCAAGAGAGAGAGTGTAAAGAAATTACTGCAAAGTTTAAAAATTTATTTTGCTACCTCAAGTTTTGGTAAGAGTATATTGCTTCAACTAACAATGTTTTTTTTTTTTTTTTTTTGGGTGATTTCTTTATTTGTTTCGGGTTCATTCGTAGACTTATCGATAAGCAAATGTTATTTTTTTAACGATATTTTCAGACAATGATTTTTTTTTTTTACTTTTTCAGGGAGTATCTTATTTTGCCCCCAAAGAATTAAAAAAATTTTTTAGTGAAAACTAAAAATTGTTGTTATTTATTTAGAAAAGAACATAAATAAATAAGATTCAGGGTATTTTAGTTTCCAATATCTTAAGATTTTATGAAGTGCCCCGTTCTGCCCCCCTCCTCCCCATAATTTAATAGTGAAAACTAAATGCATACTTCGGGTACAAATCACCACTGTTTTCGATACTTTGAAAACCGAAAAAGAATAAATTTAACATGCAGATACTTTGATAGCTTACATTATTCTGCAGTGTAGGTGAAAAGAAATTGTTGGTTTTATAAAGGACAGAAGAATTTTAATCTCTCGATGAGTCTTAGAAAATTGTCTTTTTTCATCATTTTTTCGCATGTAACTCAGACATCAATGTCCTCAAACTATCGGTTTTATCGTAGAACTGTTATAATTTTTTTCCATTTAAGATATAAACAAAATTTTTTTTGGCAATAGTTTTAAGACCTTATATATTACTAGGAAACAAAATAAAAAAAGGTGGCTCAAACTATCATGTATAAAAGTATATATAATTTTTTGATACTTTGAAGCCGTCCTCAAAGTATCAGTTTTCAAACTATCGGTTAGATCAGTGGATACTTTGAGCCTGTCTCCAAACTATCGGGTTTGTCCTCAAACTATCTATTTTACCGGAGAAACGGCTTCGAACTACACGTCTAACATATATATATATACATATATATATATATATATATATATATATATATATATATATATATATATACATATAAACTACCTGTCCCTACCCGCTTCGCTGGGTATACAATATAGAGAAAACTTTAAATTTTTAAGTCTAGCTTTTAAAGTATTTATCATGAACAAATTTTACGAATTTCACCCTCATAGATACTAAGGTAGGGTCTTATAAATTTATATGAGTTCATAAAGAAATGAATGACACAGCTTTCCGCATCACCCATGAGGTACCGTGTAGTTGAATGCGTTTCCCTTTATTTTACATGGCGGATCCCCCGTAGGCCTACTCCATGTTAAGACGCGAACATTAATACCTCGGTTATGAACCGACATCTAACCGACATTTCTATAGATTGAGTATGAGTAACCTTAATCCAGGTATCAGTGCTCACCTCTTTCGTGCTTAGGAAACGTATTATAACTTATCTGATTTTGATTTTCTAGTGACCAATTCTAAACGAAATTTGATTATATTAATTTCATGAGTCAAGTTATTACTTTTTTCCTAAGCACGGTCATCTGATGAATGCTAAAGAATATTGTTAGCACCCACCAGGGCTAAGAATCGATAAAATGTACTTACTTAAACAATTTTTTTGCTTAAGATTGTTTTCTCTTAGATTAAGAAAATTATTTTCTCTAAAATAATGTTCTTGGTTCAAGTTTTTTCTTTAATCCACTTAACTTTTTTATTTGTAAAACAATTAATGCCAGCTTATGTAAATTTATTTTTTCGATTCTTTGGTGTAATCTATTTTTGCACCTTATTTTACGAATCAAAATGTACTGATAAAACATATCTATTCTTCCTAATGATACTCATGATTCATTTGTAAATTAATATTATATATTATAGCAAAAGTATATTAATACGCATCTAAAACTATAGTTGTTCAGTGAACAGGCCCACTTAGTGAGCACTACGTCACTGTGGGCTCCCCAAATTTACAATACGCACCTGACAAGCGCTCGTTCCCGCTAATTTTCACACGCTTGCGCCAATCGACCGCTCGATCACGCCACATGTATTGAATTTTACTATTGGCTATCGATGTCGACATCAATAGAACGAATTATTGATTGGCTATCGCTCTCGCTGGACATGCGCATTAGCCTTCTTCTCCAAGTCAACGAGGAAGAAGACGAATTATTATTATCTTTCTTTCGCTTCCACGCTTTCGTTGCAACAAGTCGCCATTAATTCCGCTTTACTTTCGCTTATTGTTAATTAACCGCATTTCGCTATTTTTATAATTTAAATTGCTTAAATTAACCGCTAATAATTCGCTTTAATTTGTTATAGGTAAATTGTGTTATCAGTGCATTTATTTCACCGCTTTTTCAGTGCCGGCAAAGTGTTCAACCACGTGTCAACCGGCTTCGCTTTTGCAACCCACGCTGTAATTTACAAATCCGCTTTTATCTTAACAATCCGCTATTAAAAATATTAAATATTGAGTGTAATTAATGTAAATAAATTACTAGTGTTATTTTTGATAATAAATTACGCGTTTTAATTGAGATATCCAACCCTAAACCTGATCCCCGCTTTTCCGCTCTTTCTGTAATTATTCATTGGTCCCTCGAGCCGGATCAGGCTGGCTCTATCTCAATTAAATTAATTAATTATACCGCTAAAAATTGTGCTGTGTTAAGTGAAGTGTAATCCCGCTAGGAAAGGTCGAGTGTCAGGAGCATCGCAGAGCACATCGGGTGCTGCTCCTGGTAGTCATTCGTACACCGGTACGCTGAACTTTCCGCTTTAATTGACTGAAAACTCGATCTCGGTCCTACATTAAACACCGCAATGCAGTTTGAAACTGCTATTGCTATGCAAAAGCAGTACCTGGATGCTTTGTATGCCATGGTGGATCGCTTAACTAACGAGGAGCTTAACTCGCTTACGATCACCGCTATTGAGTCAGTGGCAACACAAAGCTCCAAGATTTGGCTGGACATCACTAACTTAAACTCGCTGATCTTTGAGACGTACCCGGAAGTACTTGAACACGAGTACCACGTCGGGAATCATTATACTAACGCTCACGCCACCTATGCAATCTTGGAGACCCGCATAGCCACCCGCAAAGACGTCATTCAGCAGGAGATTGATGCCAGAGAAGCCGCACAAACGCAACAAAACCTGGCTATGCACAGCACCGCCTTCTTGGGAGGCTCATCGGGTACTGGACTCCCAAAATTAAGCTCCAGAGCTTCTCTGGAGACTTTAAGCGCTGGGGATCATTTAGTCAGCTATTCTCTGACATTGTTATTGACAATGCTCTTCTTAAAAACAGTCAGAAGATGCATTATTTGAAAACCTTCACAGAAAAGGAAGCCCACCAGCTTATTGGAAACATGTCATCCACTGATGATTCATTTGAGCCCGCTTGGAATCTCCTGAAGAGCCGCTATTCGAATCCTCGCCGCGTAGTGGCATCACATCTTGAAGATCTATTGGTAGGAGAGTCAGTTCCCGCACGATCAGCCGCGAAATTAGACGCCTTGCTTTTATCCAATCAAAAGCTTTGGACTCCATCAAGGCTCAAGGAGTTCCAGTTGACAACTGGGACTTAATGATCATTCACCTGACGCTGCGCCGCTTGCCACCCGCTGTAAGAGAGGACTGGGAGACTAGTCTTGGGTTAACTGATATCATGCCGACCTATACGCAACTTCACGAGTTCCTCAAGTCCAAAGTCAGAGCTTGGGAGAACTTGGAGCCAGCTTCTGAGCCCAAGAAGCAACCTGAAAATCATAAATCAGGTGGGTCCCGCAACGACAAACAACCGAAGACAAGATCTTCATACACCGCTGCTCAATACAAGGGAAAGCCCAGGAGAAATTGCCCGCTGTGCCCGGAGGAGCACTACATGCTGTTTTGCCCGACATTCAAGGCCGCTACTGTGGAGGAACGAATCGACATTGTCGAGAAATACCGCTTGTGCTACAATTGCTTGGGCCCACATCGTGTAGCTGATTGTAAGACTGCTCAGGGCTGCAGGAAGTGCAGTCTACGCCATCACACTTCTATTCACCGAGAAGTACCGCCTAAATCAGCTTCACCGCAACAAGTTGACACCGCACAAGGTAACTAAAAGTTCCATCAGACCGCTTATAACTCAACATTAACTGTTGATTATTTCAGATTCGCTTTCCGCTCAAGTATTACTAGCTACCGCCTTAGTCCAGGTCCGCCCGCATCATGGCAATCCAATCACCGCCAGAGTCTTGATTGATCAAGGTTCAGAGCTCTCATTTATGAGACAGTCGCTCTTCAAGAAGCTTGGACAACCGCTACAGCGTGACATGGTCATGCTCAAGGGCATTGGCAATGTCTCCGCAGGAAGCTCACTAGGTGTGAGCACAATTGAGCTTCGTTCGCTGTGTACGACCGCATCAATGCATGTCAGCATGCATATTCTACCAACACTGACGGTAGATCTTCCATCGTTCGTGATCGCTGATCCGAAATGGCCGCATCTTGAGAATCTCAAGCTCGCTGACCCGCAGTATCTACAACCACGCCCTGTAGATATTATTCTAGGTGCATCACCAGCCGCACAGATTATGAACGCAGAGATTCAACGAGGACCTCGCAATGCTCCTATTGCACAATCCACCACGCTTGGTTGGATTGTCTATGGAGCTGTCACCGCTAAACACGCTTCAACATCACACGCAGCACTACATGCGTCAGTAGATACTGAATTACAAGACGCTATCGCTAAGTTTTGGGAACAGGAAGAAGTTCCATCAGGAAATTCGCCGCTCAACACCGCTGAAGAAGACGAATGTGAAATTCACTTTCGTCAAACGCATTATCGACAGCCTGATGGACGCTACGTAGTGAGATTACCGCTTAAGGCCCTTGAGAGTCAACTTGGCGACTCTATCAACGCAGCTATGGGGTCACTCCGCAGATTAATAACTCGCTTGTCGCGAGAAAGAGAATATTCTGACATGTATCGTGCATTCATGGCAGAATACATTCAGCTAGGACACATGGTACGAATACCAGTCAACGAATTGCCCGCAAACGCTTACTTCTTGCCTCACCATGGGGTATTGAAGCTTGATAGTACCACTACGAAGCTCCGCACAGTGTTCAATGGTTCCTGTGCAACATCTACAGGAATTTCATTGAACGACATTCTCCACGCAGGACCCAAAACGCAAATTGACATTTTTGATGTGATGTTGAGAATCCGTTGCAGCAGGATTCTATTCGCTACTGACATCACCAAGATGTTCAGACAGATTGAGGTCGACTCGCTTGATTGGCCGCTTCAGTGCATTCTCTGGATAGATGAGAATGACTTAATAGACGCTTACTGTCTCAAGACAGTCACATACGGAACCGCTAGTGCACCTTTTGACGCTGTACGTGTGCTTATCCAACTAGTAAAGGATGAAGGACACCGCTTTCCGCTAGCTGTTGCTCCAATGTTGAAAACACGCTACGTAGATGACATCTACGGTGGAGCAGACAACGAAGAAGACGCTATCAAAGCTGCAGTACAAACAAAAGCTCTGTGTGCAGCAGGCTGCTTCCCGCTTGCCAAATGGGCTAGCAATAGCCCACGGTTACTCGCTGAAGTCGCTCCAGAAAAGCATCTGGATACACCGCTTAAAGAAATCAGTGATGCACCAGTAAAAATCCTGGGCATGTACTGGAATTCACGCACTGACGCTCTCCAGTTCAAGTACACGCTACCGCCAGATACGCCTAAGACAAAGAGAGCTATTTTGTCTGAAATCGCTAAACTGTATGATCCGCTAGGACTTCTCGCACCAATAGTCGTCAAAGCCAAGATCTTTATGCAAGATCTGTGGCTAGATAGAGTGTCATGGGATGAACAATTGTCACCATCACTCATTCACAAATGGACTGGATACCGCGAGGATCTTCGAAACATCGAATCCATCCGCATTCCACGCTGGAATAATATAGCACCTGGAGCAACTATGGAATTGCACGGGTTCTCAGACGCTTCGCAAAACGCTATGGCTGCCGCTGTTTATTTGAGAGTCACTGACGCTGATGGGAACACAAAGGTCTCACTTTTGTGTTCAAAACGCAAGTAGCACCGCTGAAGACCATGACAATCCCACGCTTGGAATTATCTGCCGCATGGTTGCTAACACAACTGATACTTCATGTTAAAGAAGTTCAGTCGCTTGAAAATGTCAGGATCAATCTCTGGACTGACTCCGCCGTGACTCTCGCATGGATTAAAAGTCCAGCAATCCGCTGGAAGACATTCGTCCGCAATAGAGTGGGAAAAATCCAAGAAACGCTTCGAGATGTCTCCTGGAAATTTATTCCAGGAAAACAAAACCCCGCTGACTGCGCTTCAAGAGGTATACCTACGCTAAAACTGAAACAACACGCTCTCTGGTGGCATGGACCAACTTGGTTTCATGAACCAGAATCCTCTTGGCCCACTCTGGAGCCTCCAACCGACAACGCAACGCATCGAGAAGAACGCCAAGGTCTGACACTAGTAACTTGGAAAGCAGAAAATTGCCTGCTCCAACAATTACTGTCGCATTACACGCAGCTGTTTCCACTGCTACGGAAGCTTAGCATCTGGCATCGTGCCATCGACCGCTTTAAAAGAGTTCCACAATCTTCGCTGGCCTACCCGCTTACTCCATCAGACCTGGAGCGCGCTAAATTGACCTTGATTAAGTTCACTCAAGGACAATACTTCGCTAGAGAGATTCACACGCTACAAGATGGTGATGGTCTGCCTAAAAATAACAGCATCACTAAGCTGACTCCGTTCATCGACCATCAGGGGGTCCTGAGAGTCGGTGGCCGCTTGAAAAACGCATTGCTGGACCCAGAAGAGAGGCATCCAGCGATTCTACCGCGACAATCACCGCTTACATCAATTTTGATTGATGATTCGCACCGCAAAACGCTTCACGGAGGTACTCAGCTTACGCTCGCTGACTTACGCAAAACTGTCTGGATCATTGGAGGCCGTGTTCCAGTCAGATCCTTTATTCTACGCTGTGTAATTTGCACGAGACATCGTGGAGAACGCGCTCAACAGCTGATGGGTCAACTACCTGCCGCACGAGTACAGCCAACTCGAGCCTTTTTGCATACAGGACTCGATTATGCTGGACCCATCACGCTAAAAACGTTTCAAGGACGTGGAGCAAAAACATACAAAGGCTGGATTGCTGTCTTTGTATGCATGTTCAGCTCAGCTGTTCATCTAGAGCTAGTCACTGACTACACCGCTGCCGCTTTCATCGCCGCTTATCGCCGCTTCACTAGTCGCCGAGGTATCTGCCACACGCTATATTCTGACTGTGGAACCAATTTCGTAGGAGCAGAAAAAGAGCTGAAACGACTATTCGCAGCAGGATCCCGCACATTACGAGAATTATCAAGTCTGATCGCGCAAGATGGCACGAACTGGAAATTCAATCCGCCTGGAGCTCCACATTTTGGAGGAAAATGGGAAGCCGCTGTGAAATCTATCAAATTTCACCTTCGAAGAACAATCGGAGACTCGCTGTTGACGCTTGAGCAATATTCAACGCTACTGGCTCAAATTGAAGCCATATTGAATTCCAGACCGCTCACACCGCTGAATGAAGATCCTGCTGACCTGGCTGTATTAACTCCAGGTCATTTCTTAATCGGACAGTCATTGACCGCAGTCCCAGAGCCATCGCTGACAGATTTACAACCTGCTCGGCTCTCGCACTGGGAACAAGTCCAGCAAATGGTGCAACATTTCTGGAAACGCTACCACCAGGACTGTATCCACCGCTACCAGGCCATTTCAAAGTGGCATCATCAACGCAACCAGATCAAAGTGGGTTCAGTTGTACTGATCACCACTGAGGATCTTCCGCCAACCAAGTGGCCATTAGCCAAAGTGATTGCTGTCCATCCAGGAGCAGATGGACAAATCCGCGTGGTAACTGTGAAGACAGTTAACACAGAGCTGGTACGCCCAATTACAAAGCTTTGTGTCTTGCCACTGACGCACGAAGAGGATGATCTTGTCGACGCAGCCGCCAACGCCGGGGAGAATGTTCAGTGAACAGGCCCACTTAGTGAGCACTACGTCACTGTGGGCTCCCCAAATTTACAATACGCACCTGACAAGCGCTCGTTCCCGCTAATTTTCACACGCTTGCGCCAATCGACCGCTCGATCACGCCACATGTATTGAATTTTACTATTGGCTATCGATGTCGACATCAATAGAACGAATTATTGATTGGCTATCGCTCTCGCTGGACATGCGCATTAGCCTTCTTCTCCAAGTCAACGAGGAAGAAGACGAATTATCTTTATTATTTTTTCTTTCGCTTCCACGCTTTCGTTGCAACAAGTCGCCATTAATTCCGCTTTACTTTCGCTTATTGTTAATTAACCGCATTTCGCTATTTTTATAATTTAAATTGCTTAAATTAACCGCTAATAATTCGCTTTAATTTGTTATAGGTAAATTGTGTTATCAGTGCATTTATTTCACCGCTTTTTCAGTGCCGGCAAAGTGTTCAACCACGTGTCAACCGGCTTCGCTTTTGCAACCCACGCTGTAATTTACAAATCCGCTTTTATCTTAACAATCCGCTATTAAAAATATTAAATATTGAGTGTAATTAATGTAAATAAATTACTAGTGTTATTTTTGATAATAAATTACGCGTTTTAATTGAGATATCCAACCCTAAACCTGATCCCCGCTTTTCCGCTCTTTCTGTAATTATTCAATAGTTATTCTGATGAAATATATCATTTTCTGTCTTAACTGAATATTTGCTTCAGTATTTCGGAATTATAATTTTTATATACAATAAATAAAGGAGAACAAAATATAATTTCCATAGTTTTAGCTTTGCAATATAACTAAAAATGATTAAAATATGAGCTGTTAGAGGAATTCTGTTTTAATCAATGAATGCATTTAATCATTTTATACTAATTAATATCAAAAACTTTGTAAATATTTTTTTTTTGAAACAGTAAAAATAAATTACTAAACGAATAAGCTTTGAAAATATTAGAATGAGAAACAACTGTAGCTGTAAGTTTGAAAATTAATTAAAGTTGAATAAGGTAAAAGACCCAATTAGTGACAGGGACCCAATTAGTGACATTTGCATTGGTTTTGCTACATATTTAATTAATTTTATTATTAAATTCTGTTATGATTATTTTAATTATAATCGCTGAAGCCTTTAGATCACAAAAATGTTTAATTTTAATTTTAAGAAGGACATTTTTACAAACTAACTGGTGTTAAAGCTGTCACTAATTGGGTCTTTTACCCTATCTAAAGATTGTATTATTCTTTATTTTCTAAGCCAGTATATTTAATTGATAATAAATAATTATCGATGCTATCTATAGAGTTAAATTAGATACTTAAAATTTCTTTATACACAATGTTCTTGGTTGTTCCAATTGGCTGAAGAATTACCAAGCTGTCAGGTGAACTTACTCTTGAGCAAGCAACATATAGTTGGCCATGAGAGAAACAGTCATTTCTTAAATCAATACCAGCCATCTTTAAACTCTGCCCTTGTGCCTTATTTATTGTCACCGCATAACAAACTTTAATAGGAAATTGCAGACATTTAAATTGAAAGTGGTAATCTGATGGAATTAGAGGAATTCTTGGAATGAAGACGGTTTCTCCTTCATATTTTCCAGTGAAAATCATGGCCTCAATAACATTTTTGTGTTTTGTCGAAAACTATCCACTTAGGATAGTTTCCGTAATTGTTTTAAAAATTATGATTAATTTGGGATTAGGATATTAAATAAAATATGCGTCGATTTGTTGGGGAATAAAATAAAGATTTATTTATCCCCAGAGGAGGAAAACTCAGTTGGGCTGAGAAAAAACCTCCTCGAATGAAAAAATGTACAAGTAAGAACGCAAAGCGTGTAGTGCGAATGATAAAATATGTGTAAATTGCCGTCGCAAACAACACAAACGAGGTGAGCTCAACCGCTTTAGAAAAGCAAATGGTAATAATTCAGAATTAATGAATTGACGCTAGCTTTTAAGCTAACTAGAGTCAATTAATAGTGAAATACTAATTAATTGACGTAAAATGTCAGTGCAGAGACTGATTGATTGATTAGAATTATTAGTGTAGGAACTAATTAGATAATTCGATATCAGAATCGAATAGTTGATAAATTTTGATTTGATAGAATGATGATTAAATATTTAGCAATGAATTTAATATAATTTGTTACAAATATTGCGTGTTAACTATGGATTGACTAAAGCCGCGTGGCTGATGCAATCCTTTGTTGAAATGGCGCGTAATGACCGCGTGGCGTCACTTATTAATTTTAATTAATTTAATTCACTGAACAGTTACTAATCATTTTTAATGATTTGAGAATTCAATTGGTAATTGAAGTTAATGAAATTAATAGTATTTAATGAATATTTTAAGTGTTCAAGTAAATGCGTAGTATACGTGATAAATCAGAAAACGATTGACACAGAGTAGTCGTACTAGTACAAGCGTCCAAGCACAACTGCTTGCCGCCGGCCACGTGAGCCGGCTTCTCTCCCGCTAACCAAGGCGCGCATGAGCGACAGCCATGGTGTGACACGAATTTTCACGAGTTGGAGCGATCAAGCCTGAAGGCGCAACTCCTCTTATAAATTTTTATTAAATGTCTTTTCTATCGGTTAAACATTTGTGTAAAGCCTTGACCTGAAGCCTGGTTCCATTGCATAATTTGGGAGGATTTAAATTGCGGAGTAATATTATTGGAGCGCCAATCTTGATGTAAAGAACATGAGGAGGTATTCCTGGTGGATTAAGAGAATGAAGGAACTCCACAGGATAGTTGACCGCGTCTTCGTCTTTCGTTACTGTGTCCACTGACTCATATCTTACTTACTCAGTTGATATTTTCTCAAGCAACAAATTGTTGATACAATTGGCTTGTTCATTTGTTGGTGTGAGAATAGCTCTTTCTTTTAACCATGAACTGCAATTTTTGTCAGCTTTGTCAATGTTAGGGTATATTTTATCAGTCAAGGTTATTAATTCTGGGACAATTTCATAACCCATACAGGACACTTTTATTCTTCCATCTTCTTGTGGAATATTGCCATCACCTATATCAATCAATGTTTTTGAAAACTCCTCTGCTTTTAAGTTCGGCTGAAGATGAACACGCATATTGATAGTCAAAGATAGAACTTTGACCAAAGGCCATAAAATTGATGATTTGATACAGGCTTTAACTTCATCGGCACGTGTTCCTCGTGGCACAACAGGCAAAGTTTGTCTAAAATCACCAGCTAACAGAACGGTTATTCCACCCATAATTCGGTCGCAATCTCTAATGTCTTGGAGCGTTCTATTCAAAGCTTCGATACCGTTTTTATGAGCCATAGTGCACTCGTCCCAGATAATAACTTTTGCATCTCGCAGCACTCGAGCCAGATCACTCTGTTTAGAAATGTTACAAAGCGGGTACTCAGAAGAACCTAAATTAAGAGGCAATTTAAATGCCGCGTGAGCTGTTTTACCTCCGTCTATTAAAGTTGCAGCAATTCCTGAAGAAGCAACAGCTATAGCAATATTTTTTTCACTCCTGATTTTCGCAAGAAGCAAATTGATTAAGAACGTTTTTCCAGTACCACCTGGAGCATCTAGAAAATATAACTGCCCAGAATCAGAAATAATAGAATTTAAAATTTCATTGTAGACTTGTTTTTGTTCTAGATTTAATTTAAGAACATTTTCTGCCGCAAATTTAGTTAAAGAGGAGGAATCATAGGCTAATTCACTAAGATATTGACGATTGGTGATAATGCATCCTTCATCTCGTGATGGAGAGTTGAGACCGAACTGAAGAAGTGTTTTTCCCGACATTGATATTACAATATCTTCAAGTAGTATGAGACATTTGTTGTAAATAACGTCAAGTACCAGCTTAACATTTCCACTGTCTCGTTCTACCTCTCTTATAATATCTTCTGATAGATAGTCTCGATACTTTTCCCATAATTTTGGTGGGTCTCCAACATGACAAAAAACTAACATGATGGCGAACAGCTCACGAATCTTATATGGAGAATCAGAGATGCAAGCTTCTTCTAGAGTGCGATCCCAATGACCATCATCTTCAAGAAGACCAAGCGCCCTACATGCTGCTTGAAATGTTGGATGAATTACTGCATCAACAGTTTTTAAAGCAGAAAATGATGTCGGACCTCTAACCTCGTGTAAGAGAAGACGCAAGTGATAACATTCAGTATTTCCGGGATGTACAGTATAAACTCTACCTAAAACTTGATCTTTCTTGACTCCTACATAACCTGGAACATCTTTATCTTTTTTTCTTCTTTCGAAGCGGTTATTTTTCCATGTGTAAAAAGCTGGGACTTCAACATACAAAAGGGTTTTGATCAATAGACTCTGGCCTTATTTTCTCTTTTAACCACAATAAAATATGAACATGAGGGAGTCCACGTTTTTGCCATTCTATTGTGTACATGTAACATCTGGTGTCACCAAAGATACGGCATTCAGTAAGAAGTTTCATCATATGTTTTACTTTGACATGAAAAACCCTCGCTATGATGTCATGCCTACCATGAGGCTGTTGACCTTCACTTAAAAGCTCTGTTATTTCCGGCCACTTAGGATTGCAGGTGAATGTGATAAATAAATCTGGCCGTCCGTAATGACGAACATATGTCATTGCATCCTGAGTTCGCTCATGCATACAACGTGGTCCTCCAGTAAAAGAAGAAGGCAACACAACCCTTTTCCCCATCATTGATAATTCTTCATCATTTTTTGATAAAGCATCTTTCAAGTGAACATATTCTTCACTCCTTAATGTTTTTTGGTTGTGACGAATCCAGTTAAGTCTTCCAGTTTCAATTTTGGCGTACATGTCAACTAAAAATTGATTTAAAAGATTGCGGAACAGTAATAAATAGCAAACATCATTCTCTCGCTCCATAATCCTAAAGCTGTAAAATTCTGAAGCAGATACTGTCTTATCAAGAGGTAATTTAGTCGTTTCGTCGTGTTTTGGTACATTAATGTGATAACCATCTTCTCCATAACAGAATATTAAAGGATATTGTAAAGCATCATATGATCGGTGTATTTCACTGATTCGTATCAATTTATTATCTCTGCTGTGAATAACAATATCTCTTTTTTCGAAATTTTGTCCGACAATAAGAGCTGCAATTTCTTTTGCCTGAGGAACATTGAAACGGCCTTTATGTTCTCCAGCCGGTTTTTTATCAGCATTAATTATTATTCTGAAGTCTTTTTGACCCTCAGGAATTGAATCTACTACAGCCGTAAAATACTGAATATATGTGTTATGCTCATGGAGCAATAACTGCAGTTGACGAACTAATTCTGGATAAACTCCGGGATAAATTCCACAACGTATGTCTTTTTCGTGATTTTCTTCACCAACAAAATATATTTGAAGGAAAGAAGGATTTTCGTTAGGTTCAGGTATCAAGCTGCCTATTCGGTGATAAACTTGTCCTTGAACTTTAAAAGTTGGCATAAAATTTCTTTCTTTTACCACTTTGGCTCCAAAAGATGTCATTTGGAAACACTCATTATATTTTCGGGCATTCTTCAGAAAATGTTCTGACAGTGGATCCTGATGAGTCAATAGACTGTGTAAAGGTTCAGGATAAGGGCCAAGTTTAGAAAGCTGGATTTTACCACGACTGCAGCACATGCCTTGAGTCTCATCCTTCCATTTTAGGGCACGACACCAAGAGCAAGGTAAACGCGGACCGAGATTCACAATTTTGTTGTTAGAATAATTTATTTTGCTGTTATAATTAAAACCGGATAAATATTTAGAAGTCCAGGACAATAAATTAGGTTTAGGATGACTTTTTGTGTATTTTCTAACAGCCTCTCTATTCACTTCTTTATGATTTTTCGCATATTTTGACGCAGCTTTTCTCCGTTGCTTTATTCTAATCGCGCTGGAAAATCTTTTTCTCCGTTTAGTTCCTCTCTTTGTCAGTATCAATGTTTCAGTTACAGAAATAGACTCATCACAACTCGATAAAACCGTATCAGAATTTAATGAAGAGAAAGGCAAATTTGTTATACCATCGGTTTCAGATTCATGATTGTCATTAAGATTGTTCTGTATTTGAGCAACATTGATATTCATGGGCCCAAATAAAGGAACTAAAACGTCATAATGACCATCATGATAGTTTCCAGTAAACCTAAGTCTTTTGATTTCACCTAATGCTCTGCTAAATGTAGCAATGAGACAGTTATTTTGATAAACTTGAAACTCGTACGAAAACAACTCTGCCGCGGCTTTAACTTCACAAAAAGATCCTTTCGTAAAAGGTTTCGACATATCATCAAAATACGACTGTTTAGTATCGTAGGGTTTGTTGGATGCTTGCTGAGTGAAACATTCAAATCTCTGCCAGTTGTTGAATACATGATGCACGATCAGATTTCTAACATCGGTACTTTTTGATATAGTGACATACAATAAATATGATATTGAAGAAAAAAGACATGCACCATCGCCGGGAATCGATATACTTTTTAGAGGAATGTCAGATTCCATTGTATCCAATAATTATTTTTAAACGAAAATTAACAAAATTTTTTTTAACGCTTGGGTAATATTAAAACACAATTTGATAGAAATTTTTTTTAAATTTGATAAATAATATCTTATAAATACTACTGAATGAAGATGGCATGAACAATTGAAAGAATGTTGAATTATTAAAAACTGTATTTATAATTTTAAGGGAAAAAATAATATAATTGAATAATTAAAAACTATAAAAACAATTTGATAAAATCTCAGCAAAGCGGCAAAAATGTAAAAAAAAAAAAAAAAATTTAGATGAATAGATTTCTTGTTATGTTGCACACAATCACTTAATCACTTAAAATATTAATAAGCTCACTCCTTACTTTAATAATCCATGATAACTAAATTAACGTCTGTAAATTAATTAACTATAACAATCATGATTGGTGCACCAAACCGAATAAAAAAATTAAAATAATTTTCTATTAATTTATCTTACTCAATTATCCGCAGTTTAATCCTGTCTATTTTATTTAATTAAATCAATCTGATCGGTTTTTAACAATATTTATGACAGCTGTCTGCTTAGGTTTTTTATTTTAACACAACGAACAAAGTATCAAAGTAAATTTTGTTTGTTTTTAAGATAATTTCAAGTCTATAAACATACTAATGTTAGATAAAAATATTTATAAATTACAATAAAATTGTTAAACTTTTTAATTTTAAAAATTCAAATAAATATTAATATATTTACGAAATAAAAAATAAATATTATTTACAATTATATTAAAAAAAATAATTAACTAAGATTATTTACAATTATATTTACAAAAGTGTTAACAAAATAAAATAAATCTAAACTTTTAAGACACATAAAACAACCTATTAAGAATTGAGTAATAAATAAATAAACTTGACTAAACTTTCATAAAAAAATGGATGTAAATAATTTAAATTTCGAACAACTCATAATAAATGGAGACACTGCATTTGGACCTGAAAATTGGTCGCATGAAATCAAAAAACAAATAATAGGTAAATAAAGAGAATTTATTTTTTTTTATGGGATTTTTTCGTTCTAAAAAAGAAATTTGTTTTTTGTAAACATTTATTTCACTTAAAATTATCTTTTATTATGAGCAAAATTAATTAACGGGACATGAATCATTTAAAATTACTTTTTATTCATTCATAGATTTTGTCTTTCATGATGATGGAATTTATGTTGTTGGATGTACAACTATAATAAAAATATTTCTTCGAGATGGGCGTACTCATGAGGCAATGGCTTTTAAAGAATCGCGAAGCGATTCATATGGAATTGCATATGATCAGGCCCGAAATGTACATCACTTAAGTTTTATAAATATTGAAGTTGATAATTAATTTATTAATAATAATGTTTTTATTTTCTTTATAGGATTCATTTTTTCGGGCAATTTATGACACCTTTATATTTTTTGTTGAATTTCGAGAAATATTATTTGAGTTGACCGAAAAAAAAATTGAAAGATTGGCGAAGCAGCAAAAGTCTAAATTAGAGTGGGGAAGAAAGAACAATTAATGACAACATATTTTATTAGATTTTACTGTTAATTTTTATTCTAATAAAACAAATTTGTTCGATAAATGAGAATTTTTCATGTCAATGTCGAAAAGTTTTAACATAAATATAGATACATTTTTCAAATATTCAAGTAAAAGTAACCTAATTCCAAACTTTTAGCAGCTGTGGGACAAATATTTTCAATTACATATGAACATTGAATGAATTCATGGTTAATTTCAATATGACGGATGATTCTTGTTGATTTGGTGACTTTTACCGACTTTTCATTAAAAAAATAAAGATTTTGTATTGTAGTCAGTACTCCGATAATTATACCTGTGAGTTCAGAATTTCTGACTTACTCTTGGTTAGGTTAAGTCCGAAAAATATTGTTCTTTCTCAGTTAATGATCTTCGTCGATCCCTGATGAATGAATGAGAATTTTTTAGTATATTCAGTACTCTAATAATTAATTCTGTAAGTTGGAGCATCTCATGACTTAATTATTGGTAAGTTGAGTATGAAAAGTAGTATTCGTGCTTAACTGGTTATCTTCATTTATTTTTGACAAATAAATGACAATTTTATGTTGCATTCAGTACTTAAATAATCATCCTCATGAGTTGGACCATCTGTGGACTTGATTTAGGTTATATTCTAATTATAAGAAAGACATATACTTACCAAGTTGATGATCTTCATTGATCCCTAATGAGTGAATGATAACGTTCTATTGTATTCATAAATCTAATAATCATCCCTATGAGTAGGACCATCTCTGGATTTGATCTAGGTTACGTGAAGCATGATAAAGACATATACTTACCACGTTGGTGATCTTTAAAAATTTATTATAGAAAACTGATAGTAGTTTTATACTACAATTATCACTTTGCTAATTATGCATGGGAGATAGAGCATTTCTTTACTTTAGCTGAGTTAATTTAGGCAGCCCGTGAAGAAATTTTCAGACATGAGTATACCCATTCATTATTGATCAGATCTCAAATTTGGCGTAACCATGCCTGTCCATGCATGATCAGGTCTAAAATTATACATGATCATGTCTGTTCAGGCATGATCATGACTGATCAGATCTGTTCATACCCAGTCATTTATCATGTCTCAATATATCTGATCAGGCTTGATCATTTTTTCCAGGGAAGACCCAGATATGTACTTACCTAATTTGAATTCATCCGAGCGGATAACATGAACTGGGCACTTTAATATTTGTAAGATGTCAACATTCAACTTAACAATACATTTATAAATTGTTGTTTTAAATTATACTTTAATAATTAAGATAAAACAAAACTAACTTAATTTATCTTAACGATCATCTTCTTATCATTTTTTCTTTTTTCATTTTATTCTTCTTCATTTAATTTTAATTTTTCAAAATGTAAAATTTCAAAGCTTGAAGTGAGATAGTAATCGAAAAATTTCACGTAACTAAAATTATAAATTTCAAATGAAAATATAGAAATGTCATCATACTCAACCCCATGAAAAACGTTTCCCATTTCTATACCACAATTTTCAGCGATAAAAACCTGTAAATGTTGAAAAAAATATTTAGGATTCGAGAATAGTTAAAAAATAGTTGTAGTTCAAGAATAATACATATATACTCGATTGATTGATATATTTTTTATTACCCTTCGCAGATCTCGGGTTGACTCGGCTGTGAAGGATATGCTTTATATTAAGAGCTTGTTGGGATACAAATACATAGTATTCTATTCCATTCATTTCCTTTACGCCGTAGTCCTTCATTACTACACCTTGGTAACTAAAAACATAAAAAATTTATACAAAATAATTAAAAAAATGTTAAACCTTTTAATTTTTTAATTTTCTTAGAGAGAAGTTAAAAATAAACTTACGTATTGAATTGGTTTAAATGAAAATTGGCATTGAGTGGAAATTGAGAACATATATTATCCATAATATGAATGTAAAATAATTATTATTAGCAGCTAATTAGTTCAATGACAGACGAATGAACGTGGTTATGTTTTTATAAATAATTTTTCAGTTTATTTAACAAAAGAATATTTGTCAGAATCAGCAATTTAAATTGTATAAAATCCTATAAATTAATTTTAGTATTATTTAGTATTATTGATCATCTAGAAAGTGAACTATTTAAATAATAACGCCTCCGCACAGCCCTCCATAAGTGGAGTTTCGTAAAATTTGTTCTCCACTGACCTCAAAATAGAAAAATACAAAATTTGATTTTTTTTTTTTTTTTACGCCCACGCAATACCGTTTGTGGGTGGAATTTGGTGAAATCGTTTTCTGATAATATCTATCATTACAAAAAGAATATTTCCACCAATTTCTGCACCTACCGGAGTTATAGTTCGAAAACGGGAATTTTTTTAATTTAACTCCCCCGCAACTCCTCTTGCGAGCGGAGTTTCGTAAAATCTGTTAGCTGACCTTTACTTATCTAAAATTATTCATGTTCAGCTATTCTTAACATAGCAATAACTGAAACATTCCTTCCAAATTTTAAGCTTATAAGAACTAAAGTTTAGAAATTTACAATTTTCATTATTAACACCCACCCCCGCAATCCATATTAAGAGTAGGTTTTCATGAAATCCGCTCTTAGATCATTTCTACATCACATATAACAGATTTTTACCAAACTTGGCGCCTGTAGGAGCTACAGTTAGGAAATTTAAATTTTTCATTGTTAACACCCACCCCCGCATTTTCTATTGGGGATGAGTTATCATAAAATCCGCTCATAGATCATTTCTACATTACACATAGAAGATTCCTACAAAATTTGGAGTCTATAGGAGCTATAATTTAAAAACGGGAATTTTTTATTGTTAACGCCCCCGCAACACCACTTGTGGGTGGAATTTCGTGAAATCCGTTCTTAGCTGACCTCTACTCGGCGAAAGGAATATTCCTACCAAATTTCAAGTCAATCGGCCTTATAGCTTCAGAGCTATCGTGATAAGTGAGTTCAAAAACTTGATCTCCTATACATATACAGAAGATATATATATATATATATATATATATATACTAGCTGATACCCGCCTGCTTCGCTGGGCATGCAATAACATTTTATTGTGTAACCCAGACAAAAAATATGAACAAAATGATTAATTTCATCAATCTTAACGAAATTATATCGCTTTTTATCTATAAAATAATTGTTTTTACAGCTCCGAATTTGTAAATAAATTATATAAAAAAATATGTTATATTATTATTTTGTCTGAGCGCAAACTTCAATAACGTTATTAACATTGTTGATTCAGATTATTATTCCTTATCTCAGCGCCATTTTTTATAAAAATATCAATATTAATAATCAAGATTATGAAATTAATCACATATTAATTGAGAATATAAACAGCAATGTTATTATATTAATTTGACTGAAAATTAACATTGATAAGATGATGAATAAATTTATTTCTGCTTATAACTATAAAAATGAATATTTTTAATCTTTGTTATTAAGAAATTCGTCACAAATTAAGTGGTATTAAAAAATATATTCGTTATTATTCATTTTATTAAGAATTAACCTAAATCGACCGATTTTTATAATTTAACGATATCGTTGTGAAATTTAAGAGAAGATAAATCAGATACAATTTACCATTTTAATTTTAATCATTAAAATCAATATAATTATTTGACAATATCAACTTAATAAATTTATATTTTATTAAGTTGTGTTATGATATAATGGAGTTCATCCTTTATGATCATTACAATACATATTAACTATTTCAGTTATTAATGATTTAGCTAATCTTTCTTAAGAAAAGTACGATTATAAATTCCTACTATCCCAACAAACAATCGATAAAATTTGAAATCAAAATATATTTGCCTAACGTATAGAATATTAGTATTTAGTAACTTTCTACTTTTATTCTAATCATTCCTCTGAATTCAGTTGACAACCGAATTTGTTATTACAATTTATTTATTTTGACAGTTATTATGGTAACATTAACCATGGTGACGGTGACCATAGTAACGGTAACCATAGTAACTTTTACTATGGCAACGCTAACTATGGTAATGGTTACCATGGCACCAGTAACCATGGTAATGGTTACCATGGCACCAGTAACCATGGTAATGTAACCATGGTAATGTAACCATGGTAATGGTAACCATGGTAATGTAACCATGGTAATGGTAAACATGGTAATGGTAACCATGGTAATGGTAACCATGGTCATGGTAACTAGGGTAATGGTAACCATAGCAACGGTAACCATAGCAACGGTAACCATAGCAACGGTAACCATAGCAACGGTAACCATAGCAACGGTAACCATAACAACGGTAACCATAGCAACGGTAACCATAGCAACGGTAACCATAGCAACGGTAACCATAACAACGGTAACCATAGCAACGGACCATTTCTTTTATGAGTGGGGGTCAATAAGTGAAAATCCATTTCCGATAGAAATTCCGTAATATCGCTTCTCACCTCTCATCTACGGTGAAAAAGGAGTACCTATGTCAAATTTTGAATGAATCGGTCCAATAGTTTCGGAGATCTGGTGATGAGTTATAGTGTTTTCAGAGTTTCATGACGGACAGGAAAATTTTTTAACCTATTTTGAGGTTTTTTTCCGTATCTCGTAAACGAAATCAATTTTTAAAAATTGTCAAATTAATCTCCATTCAATTATCTTGACAATAGTATGCCAAAATATCGGTGACCGTCTCTTTTTTCTCATGCAAAAATTTCTCGCGATAAAAATTGTCAGCAATAATTTCTTGTACAATATTTTTTCACACAAAATCCATAATAAAAAGGCCATGTTAATGTTTTTTTTTTAGAAATAATTGTATTTAATTGTAAATCATTGTAAGAAATTTTTGCTAAGAAATTTTGGCGGGATTAATAAAGGCAGGGAGCTAAATATAATCAAATTATAATGTGATATTTATCATTCAAGTTAAAATTTAATTATTTCAGTGATATATACCGTCAACGCCAAAGAAGTTTTACTTCAATCGCGCGTAAAGATTACACGCACACACTTTTTTTACATTCAAGTTTGATCCTGTTATCCAAGTCCTCCAACTTTTTCATAAGAGTTTCCATTTTCCCAGTTTTCAGAACCTTTTCCTTTGTGCACTGTCTGACCTGAAGCCTACTTTTCTTTATTATATCCCTATCCCCTTTGCCTTTTGTGGAACTCTCCTCTCCCTCTTGCTCTCTATCTTTTGTTTTAGCCCCTGTCTCCATTTCCTTAATGTCCCCTACACTACTAGTCCTCCCCAGTCTAAAATTTCCCTGAAGCCAGTTTGAACTTCCCGCTACTTTTTCCTCACTACCACTCTGCATTACCCTATTCAGCGAAACCTAATTTTCCTACTATTCCTTTTTTATCGACTTATCTAACTTCCTCTATTCTATGTTAAAAGGGCGCAACACAATAGCAGGCTTCTGTGTTGGTATAATGTCGAATAAACACACATCAGCCATGCTAAATGGGAGCAACACAATAACAAGCTTTTGTGTTGGTATGATGTCGAATAAAAACACACAACAACTATGTTAAAAGGTCACATTACGGATCATTTGTCGTGCGGATCAAACATCCGCGGATGAATGTCGCGGATAAAATGTCGCAGATGAATTGTCTTCGGATGAAGTGTTACGTGACCGAATCAACTAATTTTGACCGAACCGGTAGCAATTGACGTGGTTTTTTCAGGTTTAGAGCTAATTAGTTTTTGGAATCGATCGATAATGCCGTTAAAAAGTTATTCCAAAAAAAAAGTTTTTAAACTTAATTAATAAACTTGATCTTAAATCACTACAAAATAACGAAAACGGTACAGCTAACAGTATTCAACGCTATAGTCAAGTTACAGCACCTTAATTTTATAAAATAAAACAAATAAATATTACTGAATTGAATAATAATCTCAACTAAATGTGTCAATGGGACTCTAAATATAAATTATTTACAATACAAAATTATTACAGACCAGACTATCCAATATCTCAAGACCAAAACTCAATTATTAATGCTCAAATTTCCATAAATATATAATACTCTCATACCTGATATAAGCAATGCCGATGCTGAGTAACTTTTTATAATATTTTGAATAAACTTCATCAACCCTGTATTCGTATCTGTAGCTCAAAATAAAACGTAAAAACTGAAATCTTAACCTGTAGCTGCAACGGTACGCACGTCCGATCACCTGTAGCTACCAGAGGTAACTCTCCAACTCGACTGTTCTCTACGAAGTCCAAAACTCGACTGTACTTAACCGTGACTAACTCACAAACTAAAACTTCTGTACTCAATTAATCTTCCAAATATGCTAATTCTTAATCACACAACTATAGCTCTTAGTACGGATATTCCTCGCGTGGATGCTCTCCAGGAACTGACTACGACAAGACATTTGAAACAGCGTGTGAGTTTTGTAACTGGGCGTATACGACAGTTCACCCAACCGATCATTATACGGACCTTGTCAAGGGCCTTAATTGCACTGGCTTCGTCTACTTCGCAGAAGGCTGCCCGATTGCCTCGTGGTGTGGGTTTTGTCAAATTTACCCGTTTGACCTTCAGGCTGTCAGTAAATTCACGTTTAAGTGCTTCACGGACTTTGCTCTCGTTAGAGATTTCATCCAAGTTGAGGATCTCGATCGTTGTTGTTGGTGTTAGCGTCTTGACCGTGCCGATGTTTGCAGTGGCTGACTTTACTGCATCGGTGAAAGCCTTGCTGTCTTCGGTTTTTCGAGTCATTTCAAGGAGAACGCCTCCGTGTTTCGTCTTTTTAATAGACTTTATGTCTACGCCCATCTCGACAGGGCTTATCTTGGCCTTGATTTCCTTGAGGAGATCGGCGTATGATCGCCCTTCACTTGGTTGGACAAGCACAGCTTTAGTTCTTGTCTTCTTCCTTCTCGGTTTCTTGGAGCCACCATTGCTTGGCTGATTTTGGGCTGTAGCAGATTGAGCTGCTGGCTCCTGTTCTTCCTTTTTCTTGTTTTTCCGAGTCACTTTGGTCCAGGTATCATCCCGGGCTGTCTTTTTCTGTGCTGGCTTGTCAATTTCTGAGAAAGAGCTGGGCGTGGACAGCGGCCACTTCTTGTTGTTGCCCTCTCCTTGCTGTGGTAATTTCTTAGGAGTGACCAGAGATGGCTGTGATTTTTTGCTCAGACTCGGAGATGTTTGAGTCGTTGACGCTGACGTTGTTGGTGATTTGTTGGCCCAGCTTATATACCGTACTAATAGACATAACCAATTTTCTGATCTCATAATGGAGATTCTTCTTGCTTTTTATGAAGTCGGCTAACTCTTCAATCTTGCTGCCGAGCCTCTCCATTGGTGACTGTTGGCCGGTGACGGTCGGTACATAGCTAATTCTTCTTCGGAAGGTTTGCTTTGTGACAGGAGCAAAAGGTCCTTCACTTTTGGAGGAACGTTGCTCAGCTGTCCGTTCTCCTCCATCTGGGCTGTTTTCGTACTCCCTGTAGCATTTCCAGACAGCAAAGACATGGGGTCCACCCCGCTGTCGTAACGGTCGCTTGATAACAACGAGTTCAGGCCCGTTTGCACGCCTTCCCTCACCAGCACTGAAGTATCCAACCCCTGTACTGTAGACAATGTTTTAAAGTTCTGTGACATTCCCATATTGTTGTTGGTGTTGTTTATTTGGCTACCCGGAGAGCACGTGTAGGGTGTAAAAGCAGAACCTACGGACGTGAACAACTCTACCCTCCATGTGTGTGTGTGTGTGTGTGTGTGTGTGTGTGTGTGTGTGTGTGTGTGTGTGTTTTTTTGTAGGGGGAATCCTTTTTACGGATTCTAGGCATAGCTGTTTGGCCTGGATATGTGGCGACTCGACGCAGCGTCATACTAACTCGACACTAACGCCCCTACCCACTAAACCCTAAACCCCTTTTCCTTCTTTCCTCTAATCCCTCATGGAAACCGCCGTCAGGCATTACTTCGTGAAGGGAGGATCTAGCTACTGCTCTTCCTTCTGGCGGCTAAGGTGTTAACTATCTTCCTTCTATCTTCTGCTATTTGCTCTTTTTCTTTCGGTGGAACGCAAGTCTTTAAGGACTTCTGTTGCAAACGTGTTGGTAGCGTTCCAGGCAGCTTCTGATGATAACATTGCTTCTACTAGTGAATCTGGTTGCATTCTCTGGTTCAGGATCCTCTCCAGTTCTTCACGCTGTGGATCGAAACGAGGACATACAAAGAAGACGTGCTCCGCGTCTTCAGCAGCTCCTGGGCAGGACGGGCACTCCGAAGAGTCATCGTGCTTAAAGCGGTGTAGATACTCTCGAAAACACCCATGCCCCGACAACATCTGCGTAAGATAGTAATTGACCTCACCGTGATTCCGGTTAAGCCAAATGTCGACCCGAGGTATGAGACGGTGCGTCCACCTACCCTTCTCTGCAGCATCCCATTGTAGTTACCATCGGCCTATGCTCTTTTGCCGTTCTTCAATTCTAAGTTCTTCCGGGCTCAGTGCAGTTGACCTTTTTCGTTGGTAAAGGGCCCGTCTTTCCTCTGCTAGAACTCTAAGAGGTAGGGTTCCAGCAATGACGCACACTGCTTCTTCTGATAGAGTGCGGAAGGCACTAGCTACTCGTAGGGCACTCTGTCGGTATATTGGTCCAGCTTTTCTCCATGATTCTTGCGTTTCCAGTGCATCAGCCCAAATGGATATTCCGTAAGTGAGCACTGATGTGACTACTGATGACAATAGTAGCCTCCTGCTCTGCATTTGGCCTCCGATGTTAGGCATCAGCCGTGCGAGACTAGCCCTCACTACTGACGCTTTGACACTGACATGTTCCACCTGCTGTTTGAAGTTGAGTCGTGCATCCAGCATCACTCCCAGATAACGGATAAATGGTTGTGATGTGATTTCTCGGTCACCGACATTAATCTTAATTGTTTCAACTTCTTTTCGGCTGGTAATAAGCACTGCTTCGGTCTTCTGCTTGGCCAGTTGTAGGTTCACTGTATCCATCCACTGGTTGATCTTCTCAAAAGTGATGTCAAACAGATGTTGAATCTCGTCGAGGTGTTTGGCGACGATCACTGCGGCAACATCATCCGCATGTGTGTGTGTGTGTGTGTGTGTGTGTGTGTGTGTGGGCGTGATTTTTGCAAAACGGGGTAAAACCAATTACTCCCCGATTTTGCGAAAATCTTCGATTTTCTTAGCGGAAAATTAAAAATTTTCTCCATCAATGAGCTCTTAATGTTAATAGGAAAGTCTTCCGTCCCTCATTTATTTAGTTTTTTCTTATTATTAGAGAAAAAATTTATATCTCGGTATTCACTATCTGAAAAAAAAAAAAAAAAAAAAAATTGAATTTCCTACAAAAAAGCTATCTTACAATTTTTTTGTCAATCTCACCGTTCAAAAGTTATTGAAGGTTGAAGTTTGATTATTTTCAGACAGATTTCTTTTTATCTAAAGAATTTTGTAACTCGTTAAAAAAAAATTAGGAAAACTAAACGGTTGACCCTTAAGGCCATCCCTGCAACTTTCCGCTACTTTCATAACTAAGCGCTCAACATTGCACCCATTACGTTTTTGAGCTCGAAGAGCTCAAAAGTCTGATAGAAGTTTAATAAAACACTATTTTTTGATGACTTCTGTTATCATCCATAATTTATAAATAATAATGAAAATTATCAGGAATTTGGACCATAAAAATAACTCAGTGTTAAATTTTTTAAATGTTGCAACGGTATATCAAAGGTTTGTCACCCAGGATTGGATGCTTGTTCAGGCAGACGAATTGTAAATTAGTTTTTTACAATTTGTGTAAAATCAAGGATCTCTATAGCCATCTAAAGGATCCAGTTGATAAGTGGGATAGATCTTACTTGGTGTATCGGATCCCTTGCACTTGTGGCAAATCATATATAGGACAAACGAAACAGAAACTTAGGAAGCGGATTAATCAACACATCAACGATTGCAGGCCTGTCAACATTAACAAGAGTAATATGACGGCATTGGCGGATCATCATTTTGAGAGTGGGCATGACTTTCAGTTTGACGCTGCTCAGATTTTAGACTATGAATTTCATTTTCTAAAACGTAACATCAGTGAGATGTTTTTCATCAAAGTGTTTGATTGTGTCAATTTTAGGTCTGATACCCAGGGATTAAGTTCACCATATAGTGATATCATATCAGTGGCTAAAAGATTGATGTGATAATTGTTTTGTGATCTAATGTTTTTTGTTAAATTTCACTTTTCTAAAGGGGTTTTCCATAAGCGTTTCTTTAAAAAATTTTTTTTCTTTGGAAAATATTTTTTTATTTTTTTCTTTGAAATGTGATTTTGAAAATATTAAATAGCAAGAATTTTTTATAGGGATAACTTTAAGACAATTTGTATTTATTTATATGACAAATAGTTTTGTATTAATTAATATTTTTTTAAATCATAATCAGTTCAAAATTGGGAGTCGGCATAGTAGATTTGAGAAGTATAACTGTTTTTACCATTACAGTTGTTTACGCTCAGTCTGTTGCTGTCTGTCTTGTATGTAATTATTGTAATTTTATTACTGATTATTGTTGACTAATTTGCTTCAACGGAATGGAGATTGACTAAGTTTCTTAATATTATGGTTACCACTTGTTTGACTATGTATATATTGTCAAACGATGAAAAAATTTTTCGGAGTTTATTTTGAGATACAACAGTGCTAACCTTAAATGTAAGATTTTTAATGTTTTAATTTATCTTTTTGTTATCCTTGTCATATTGTTAGTACAATGTGTTTTCTTTTGTACAGTTTGCCTGATGAAGTTGTGAAATACAACGAAACGTTGCAACATTTAAAAAATTTAACACTGAGTTATTTTATAGTCCAAGTTCCTGATAATTTTCATTATTACTATTTTTTGAATTTTCAAACCGCAATAACTTTTGAATGAATGAACCGATTTTCACGCGGTTGGCGGCATTCGACGCAGTTTTTTGAATTCTATATCAACCACGAACAAATCAACCGATTTTGACCAGATTGGTGGCGATCAACGTGGTTTTTTCATGTTAAGAGCTGATCAGTTTTTGGAATTGATCGGTCAAGCCGTTTGAAAGTTATTCAAATAAAACCACATTTGGAAAAATTTTTTTTTGCAGGTTTTTTAAGATTTCTCAAAATCTATCGGTCCAAATCAGTCCAACTTGTATTTGATATCTAAGTTTAGTCGAACCCTTTCGAATAGTACCAACCGCGATCGAATCGGTCAAGCCGTTTAAAAGTTATGAGAGGATAACATACATACATACACACTCACACACACATCCATACATACAGACATATAGACACCGTCGCGGGAATAGTCAGGGAAGCTTCCGAGGACCTCAAAACGTCGAGATCTGATGAAAACTCGATTTTCGAAAAACGGGGTAAAAACAATAACTTCCCGATTTTTGAAAATTTTCAATTTTCTCAGCGGGAAGTTAAAAATTATTATGATATGCGCACCTCACTAATACATAGGAAATTTACTGCTCTACAAAAACGGTCTTTTATGATTAGTTGCTTAAATTCACCGTTTTAAAGATATTTGTCATTAAACTTCAATGCACACTAATTTTAACAGTTTTTGATTAATAATTCGAACAATTTCAATTCAATTTGTAAGTTTTGAGGAAATTCGTGCAAACTTAAGTTTTTATAAACGGAGTAATGTTTTAAACTTTATTTCCAGTTTTTTTGTTAGTCCTGAGCATGTTTGGGTACAGTGGAACAAAAAATTATTGCATTTTTTCTAATTTAAACTCAGTGATTCATTAAATTTCGAGTAAATAATGTTTTTGGGACGAATTATCGATGTAAAAGGAGGTATCGATGTAAAAGAAAAAAAAATTTTCCATTAGTTTTCAAAAAGTTTTTTAATTTCCCGCTAAAAAAATCTAAGATTTTCGAAAATCAGGAAGTTATTGGTTTTGCCCCGTTTTGGAAAAATCGAGTTTCCATCAGATCTCGACGTTTTACAGAAAGCTTCCCTGACTACACCCGCGATGTTGTCACTATGCCTGTATGTGTGTGTGTGTATGTGCGTGTGTGTGCGTGTGTGTATGTGTGTGTGTGTGTGTGTGCGTATGTGCGTGTGTGTGCATAAATACATAAACTTTCGAACTAATGCTAATTTTGAGCCTTACCCGACTAAATAAGAGATAAAATGACAGAATTCCGTGTGAATTCTGACACAAGGGCCAATGCAATAGATAGATTTCTACGAACTCTACCTACAAACTTTTTGAAAACAAATTGAGAATTTTTTTTTTTTTTCTAGATCGATACTTTTTATATTAAATTCGTCCCAAATACATTATTTACTCGTAATTTGATGAATCACTGAGTTTAAATTTAAAAAAATGCAATAATTTTTTTTTCTACTGTACCCAAACATGCTTAGGACTAACAAAAAAAATTGGAAATAAAGTTTAAAATGTCTCTCCGTTTATAGAAACTCAAGTTTACACGAATTTTCTCAAAACTCACAAATTAAGTTGAAATTGTTCGAATTATTAATCAAAAACTGTTAAAATTAGTGTCGTTGAAGTTTGATGACAAATATCTTTAAAACGGTTAATTTAAGCAACTAATCATAAGAAACCGTTTTTGTAGAGCAGTAAAGTTTCTATATAATGGTGAGGTGCGCATATCATAATAATTTTTATTCAACGAGTTACAAAATTCTTCAGAAAAATTAATTAATGGTGTTACGTTCCCAAAAATACGTCAAATAAATTCTTTGAGATTTAAATAATTAATTACCAGGTTTTGACAATTTGGGTAATCGATCGACCTCCGGTGTGTCGTCACAGATGAGCTTACTTGTTTTATTTTAATTATTTTGGACTTACCATTATGGGCCCCATAAATCAGCCCATATAACCCCCTGGGTTTCTAACCACTTAACTTCAAAAGGCGGGTAGATGTCGTAGCACGTCTTACGGAAGTTTTCCTCGGAATAATATCCGTATCGGGGGTCTTCGATTATCGGTAACGACAAATAAAACGGCTGGGCCAAGAGACGGCGACGCTTTTGTACCGATTGATCCGATCGACGTGATCGTTTTCCTCGAGGCATGAAGTAAAGGAAGTTGGCGTTGGCGAAGAGATTGGAACCTGGTGGAACGCCGATAAAGCGTTCGCCCATCAGGAGGGTTAAACTGGAGAAGACGCTGGCTAGCGCTTCTGCCGAAGGATTTTTTTAGATGGGGTAGAACAGTCGTAAGGCGCTCAGCCCCATAATAAGTGTACTGGGCTATATGTTCGGTATAGTTGGTTTATTTGATAATAGGATCTGGAGAGGTTCAAGCCTGAGGACAGAGCTCTCTGCACTAGAGAGTCTCGAGATCTACTGACTTGAATTAGCTCCAGATTAGTTTTTATAAACAGTATTTCAGCCATGTTTGCAGCTCAGGTTACTCCCTGAGAGAGTTATCGAGGCCCGGGTCCCATGCTGACGCAATATGTTTCGACTATCCGCGGCCGCTGTGACTCTCTGCCGATGTTTTATCGCGAGATTTCCCTTACCAAGCTGCTGATCAAGCCACCAGCGAAGCAACGGATATCTCTCTATTTTCATTCGGAGAATTAAATGAGATAACTTTATTTAAAATATAATATTTATAAAATAATAAAAAAAAATAATTATAGGCGAAATTCTGAGAACGTAACAATGGTGACTGTTACTATCAGAAATTATAAATATAACCATTTAGGATGATAATGGTAATTAACTCTAGTTAACATACAAGATTGTAACAGTTATTATAAATATGGTAAATGCTACCATCTAAATAATTTCCACAATCATCTAGATAGTATTCACTACCATCGGGTTGATGGTAAAATTTTTTACCATCGCTAGATAGTAACTGCTATTAATTAATTTTCTCCGTGTATGCCTAAAAAACTACGTCGAATGCTGCCAACCTTGTGGAAATCGGTCCATACATTCAAAAGTTATTGCGAATTGAAAATTAAAAAAACAGTGTTTTATCAAAGTCAATTTAGATTTTTGAGCTCGGAGAGCTGAAAATGACACGAAATTAATATTTCTGAGCTCAAAGAGCCTAAAAACGTAATAAGTGCAATTTTGAGCGCTCAAAAATGGAATTAGCGGGAAGTTGCAGGGATGGCCTTTAGGGTCAACCGTTTTCCTAATTTTTTTTTTACAAAATCAAAGTTATATAAAATTTTCTTCCTCATTCTGCGAGAAAAACATCATATCGTGTATTGAATCATCAGATGGATTAGAAGATTCGTTATAATATTCTCATATGGCAATTATATAATCAGGCACAATACTCTAGTAATTTTTCGATATTATCTGTCTATTAATGTATCAAATAGACTGTCTATTTTTGTATAACTTTCCGAATCAGAGGCACCATCTTGCGCAGCAAAAATGATATTTTAAGGTCCGTCCGCGAAGTAAGTTTATACTAATTTATTTAATTAAAAACTATAGAAGACTCAAATTTTAATGTATAATGAGATTATTGATGAAATCCCTAAATGTACTCTATCAATATGTCAGATAAGTAATCAATAATAATATTTGTATTTTATAATAATATTATCAGTTACTTCCCTTAAAAAAAAAAAAAAAAAAAAACAAAATCCGAGGTTATAGAATCACAGTGACAAAATTCATGTGTCTTGAGAAATCTTACAGATAAGGAAAAACTTGCTCTCTGATATTGAGTGTTTTATGAAATTTTTCAACAATTTATTCTTAATGTTGCGGAAGTCAACCAGTCCAATTTCTGAATATTTTTCGAATCAGAGGCAACATTTCAAATAAGAAAATAGATATTTTTATATTTTTAGATCCGTTCTCGGAATATCTTCTTAAGAACGCATTTATACAAACACAATAAGGTAAAAGACCCAATTAGTGACATTTTAATTAATTTTGCTACTTATTGAATTAACTTTATTATTAATTTCTGTTATGAATTATGACTATTTTGATTCTCATCTTTGAGAATTCTAAATCACAAACATCTTTAATTTTAATTTCAAGTAGAACATTTTTTACAAAATAAGAAAAAGTGTCACTAATTGGATCTTTAACCCTAGTTAGTGGCAAAAATGAAGTTTGTAATGAATTTTTTGATGAAATTTGTTGAAGTTTTTTGCAAATATCAAGAGTGAAAGTCATTGGGAAAATTTGTATTGTATGATGAAATTCATTTGTTTAGTGTAATGACTGGTAATATATTTTCCATATAACCACTGAAGATTTTCCGAGGAATTTTTTCAATATTTCTTTCCAAGTCATTTGTAAAATTACACTGAAATGCCCTTATCATAAAGAACATATTTTTTCATGAACAATATTTATTGTGCTGATTACAAGACTCGTATGACTCTGCTATCAATAGGAGAACTTTGCACAGAATTATACAAATTACGATAATCAACATCTGCATTCTGGTAATCACAATATTTGGCTTAGCTATAACCAAAATATTGAGTAAGACTCAAAATTCAATAATTCTAATGTTAATTTACTGACTAGTAGTGTAAAATGCTGAAAATGCGGGAAAGCGGAGGATCAGGTTTTTGTCTGGATATCTCAATTAAAACGCGTAAATTATTATTAAAATAAACACTATAAATTTAATTACACTAAATACAAGTTATATTTAATATGTTAGTTCGCGGATTGTTTAAATAAAAGCGGATAAATAAAGCACTGCGTGAATAGTAGCGAAGCCGGTTGATATGTGGTTGAACACACAGCTGGCACTGAGAAAGCGGTGAATTACTGCACAAATAACTCAAATTATCTGTAACAAACTCAAGAATAATTAATAACAATTTATTAAAACGGATTAATAATCAATTAAGCGAAAAAGCGGAATTTTATAACTTAAGCGAATTAATTTAGCGGGATAGCGAAGCGTTAGACTCAATGGCGGTGAAGCGAAAGAATAATAATAATACGTCTTCTTCCTCGTCGACTTGGGGAAGGAGGCTGATTGCGCATGTCTGCGGAGCGATCAGCCAATCACAGCTTCGAGACATGGCGTGATCGGTCAAGCTCAGATTTGCGCAGGCGTTTAGTTTAAACGGAAACTAGCGGTTGACAGGTGCGGCTCGTGAAATTGGGAGTCCCCCAGGGGCGACTTCATTGCGGCTGGACCTGGTCACTGAACAAGTAGTGTTATTGAAAACTTCACATAAACTAATATTAGCGAAATCTAAGTATATAATATATATAGTAGCGATGAATTATTATAGGCACTGCTCAATTACATAGTGTTAATCTTGAAACTTTAGGATTTTTAATGGGTACGGTGATAGGTTCTGTTAATAAGTAAACGTGAGGTTAATTTACTACGTATATTGTAACGATTCACGACAGAAATATATCACCCGGAGCCACGTGCACTCAGGACGGGGAGTTAGGTCGGAATAATGGTGTCCACTACTGCACTTTGGGTATCAGAGTCGAAGTTTAAAGGGTAGTAGTGGGGTAGAAGGCCCCGAAGATTTGCGAAGGGACACGAAGAAAATCTTCGGGAAATAGAAAAGTGTGAGAAAAGTGCAAAGGGGCAATAAGCCTTCGTGACGTCAGCGGGCCCGAGAGTACAGCTGGCCATGCTGACCTCGGGTCCTCTATCGCTTGGGTTTATTGCACATAGAAAAAAGAGTAATAAACAGGAAAGGTTTGAGGAAAGTTGTTGGGAAAAAACTCATGGGAAAAACCCACAAGCCGGAGAGAAAAGGCTCCGGATCTTAAAATGTACAAATATTTACAACTTAATCCTATTACAACTGAAAGTTTACAACTAAATTATTCTATTGAATTTACTACATTTTACAATTTCAAATCTTAACTGTAGCCTAAATGTCTAACAAAAATAATTTTAATTTTAACTAAATTTTTACTAATTTTTAAATAATTTTAATGTCAGCGGTCACATGACCGCCACATCACCCCCCTACCAGTGAATGAGTTCACGAAAAACCACCCTGAAGGCGGTCCGGGAAGCGGACACGTCTTCCTGTTCGCGTATGCCACGCGTCTTCTTCTGGAAGTCCTTGGGTTGGCGGCTGATGGCCGCTACTGTGCGTGCTTGGCGTTGCTGATGGTGTCGACGGGCTAAACACCGTTGGCTCGTCTGGTGCTGGGTCTACCAGCTCTGGTGTGGACGGAGCTGGGTAGTCCACTGGTGGTTGGTCTGCAGATAATGGACCTGGTTCTGGCTCGTCGGAAGAATCCGCCATCACGTATGAGTCTGGTTTGAGTCGGTCGATTGAAACGGTTACGTCGTGACCTCTTACGTGTATCACGAACGTTCGCTCCTTGCACTTGATTACCTTGAACGGTCCTTCATATGGGCTTTGTAATGGCGCCTTGGGACCATCGTGACGGACGAAAACCTGCGCAGAAGTAGCAAGATCTTTAAAAATAAATGTTTTCTTACCACCATGGCGTGAGCCTGGAACTGGACGCAGACTGGTGAACTGTTTTCGAAGACTCTTGACCCACTCAGCTGCGTTGTCATCTTCCTCGTGCCTCGCTTGCGACACTAGGAACTCTCCTGGAATTCGCAGTGGCTGTCCGTAGACCATCTCTGCCGCTGTTGCTTGAAGGTCTTCTTTCCAAGCTGCTCTGATTCCTAGTAGAACTGTTGGTAAAACTTCTGTCCAACGCTCGTTCTCATGACACTTGATTGCAGCTTTTAACTGTCGATGGAAACGCTCGACCATGCCATTCGCAGCTGGATGATACGCTGTCGTTCTGAAGTGGTTCGTGCCAGCCAACCGGTTAAGTTGTCTGAACAAATTTGCTTCGAATTGTCTGCCCTGGTCCGTGGTAACTCTTAGCGGAGTCCCAAATCTGACGATCCAGGTTTCGTAGAACGCACGTGCTACTGTTGCAGCTTCTTGATCCTGTAATGGTACAACTTCTGGCCACCGCGTAAAACGGTCTACCATAGTGAGACAATACCTGCATCCTTCCGATGTTGACATGATGACAATGTCCAAGTGGACATGCTCGAACCTCGTAGATGGCGGCGCAAAAGATCCAATGGGTGCTGAGACGTGCCTTGATACCTTTGAACGTTGGCACTGGATACACTGCCGAGCCCATTGCTTGCAGTCTGCTTTAATCGACGGCCAGACATAACGCTGTGTTATGAGTTTGACTGTCGCGTTCGCACCAGGATGCGATAAACGGTGCACTGCATTGAAGGCGACTTTTCTAAATGGAGTCGTGATGAATGGGCGTGCTACCGGTGTTGAAACGTCGCAGAAAATGAAAACGTCTGTACCTGGAATTAACATCTTTTTTATTTGTAATGCTGAGTTATTGTTACCTTGTATAAACTCTCGTAGTTCTTCATCGTCTTTTTGAGACTCCGCAAGAGCCGGGTAATCAATCGTGGCTTCTAGCTCTTCGATCCGGGATAAGGCGTCGGCTACGACATTGTCTGGACCTGGGATGTGGCGGATGTCCTTCGAGAACTGACTGATGAAGTCTAAATAGCGAAATTGGCGCGGTGAACATTGGCTTGACTTTTTGTGAAGGGCAAAGGTAATCGGCTTGTGATCTGTGTAGATCGTGAATTGCCTTGCCTCGACCATGTGTCTGAAGTGTTTGACTGCTTGGTAGATAGCCAAAAGTTCCCGATCGTATGCTCCATATTTCTGCTCGGTTGGGCTTAATTTCTTTGAGAAAAAATCCAGAGGTTGCCATTATCCTTTGACTTGTTGCTGGAGAACTGCTCCGATGGCAAAGTCAGATGCGTCGGTGAAAATCGCCAGTGGAGCATCTGATTCTGGATGAGCTAGCAAGGTAGCTTCAGCGAGGCTGTCCTTGCATGCTTCAAAAGCCTTTATTGCTTCAGGGTTCCAGGGTACCAGTGCGTTTCCTTTAATGTTACCCTGGAGTAGATTGTTTAAAGGTGCCTGGACTGCAGCAGCTTTGGGTATAAATCTGCGATAAAAATTAATCATACCCAAAAATCCTCGGAGTTTCTTTGCTGTATCGGGCAGTTTAAAAGCCTTTATTGCCTCGACCTTCTCAGGAAGTGGCTGCGTACCTGCGCTGGATACTAAATAACCGAGAAATTCAATTTGTGATTGTCCAAATACACACTTACTTGTATTTACCACCAGTCCGTATTTTTTAAATCGCTCAAAAACGATGCGGAGATGCTTCATGTGCTCCTCGAGTGTTTCTGATGTGATGAGGATGTCATCGATGTATGCGAAGACAAAATCCAGACCCTGTAGTACCTCGTCGATGAAGCGCTGGAAGGTCTGAGCTGCATTGCGTAATCCGAAGGTCATGTATAAGAACTCAAACAGTCCAAATGGTGTGATGATGGCTGTCTTCGGAATGTCTTCTTCTGCCATGGGTATCTGGGTGTATGCCCTGGATCTATCTATTTTACACGCTTTTTATTAGCTTCACTTGTATGTCAGTTTGTCAGTTTGTCAGTTTGTCAGTTTGTCAGTTTGTCAGTTTGTCAGTTTGTCAGTTTGTCAGTTTGTCAGTTTGTCAGTTTGTCAGTATGTAACTCTCCTTCGCATAAAGAGACTACCATAATGATATTATTTAAATTTTGATTATTATCAACCTAGAACCCAGGTGATGACCTTCCTAGTCATCCTCTGATGACCATCCCGAAGTTATATCTCGAAACCAGGTGTTTTCCTCCGTAGGTTTTCATCGGGAATGGCACAGATAAACCCGTACATCAACCCGGAATCCTCTGATGACCATCCCGAAGTTATATTTCGAAACCAGGTGTTTTCCTCCGTAGGTTTTCATCGGGAATGGCACAGATAAACCCGTACATCAACCCGGAATCCTCTGATGACCATGCCGAAGTTATATGACCCAGATTTTACTTTTTGTAATTGAGTATTTTAGTTTATTCGTTGTTAATTACTTAAAAATTAATAGAAACAATTATTGTTATTAGTGCGGCGATTATTATTTAATTATTGTATTTATTTAGCTAATAATTTTATGTTATTGTTACCGAAGGTATGATTAAATTAAGAAAATAAGCGTGTGAGAAATTATTACGAAGCCGAGCGAATTAATTGTAAAAGAAATTAAAAGACTGGGAAAATTATTCTAAGTTCCGAACAAGATTTAGTATGGGAAAGTGATGAATGGATATAAAATGAAAGAAATGACGATTATTATTTTGTAAGAAATAAATTAGGTAAGCGAAAATTTTATAAGTCCCGAAGACAATTTAGTATGGAAAAATCAACGAATGGATATATAATGAAGGAAATTGCGATTAAAATAATAAAGAATTGTGAATTTGACGAAACGAATGGATAGAGAATGAAGAAAATTGCGATTAAAATAATAAAGACTTGAGTTTCGAAAATAAAAACTTAGAATTTGGCGAGACGAATGGATGGAAAATGAAGGAAATTACGATTAAAATAATAAATAATTATTTTTGAATGCTAGTACGAGAACACCGGATAGGTGTCTAAAACGACTCTTCCTTTTCGTTACAAGAGAGTTAGGCAAAAAATGATAAACGCCAAAATTTGGCTCGATAAAGCAAGCAGTTCTTTCTCGGGAGAATTACTCGGGCGAATACTCTTCACCAAGTAATTCCAGAGGATGATACTCTACCTTGAGTCTGACCAAGGCTCAGGTAAGTATCATGAACCGACCGGATGAAAGTGCTTCTCCCCGTGCCAAAGCCTTCAGCTGAGGTACGGTAGGTGATCATAAGCCGTGTAGGTGGGGGCGAAGAGGACACTCTCCATTCGCTCTCGGGGTAGAGGTTTAGGCCCAGGGGTGACGGCTAGTCTCCTGGGGAAGCGGGGAATCAGCTTTTGAAGTTTAGTTCGCGATTTTGACGCTCACGGTGAGTGAGAGTATGTGTGAGAAGAGTGTTCTAACATATTGTTTATATTGTTTAATTTGTTTATATTGTTTATATCGTTTATTAACATGATCAGGCCAATAAAGAGGTTTTTCTTTTTTTCTTTGATTGATTTAAAATAAAGTGTTTTGTTTATTATTTTGTTATTGATAATGTAATCCCCGTTTATGACCCTGGACTCCGGCGAGCAAATTTCGAGCCGGGGACAATTAAATAAATTATTTTATTTTTATAATTTTTTGGAAAACGTGGACGTTACAGATGGCGCTCGAACAGGGACAGGATTAATTTTTGGTAACGGGCCACGTAGTGTAGTTAAAGATGACTTATCGTAAATTCATATTATTGTAAATCTTTTGGAACTTGGGGAACGAGACAAAAAAAAAATCGTTCCAAAACGCGATTAGCCGGGATGTGAATGTGTTGTCGAAAAGAAGTCGTTCAACCGGATGAAGGATGAAACTAGAACCTTGAATCTCTGATGTAAACCAGTACCGAAATCTAAGTGTCCGCAGTGTTCTGAGCAATTCAAAGATGAGACCATGCCCTGGAGGTAGGAGTCACCGTCATCAAGAATTACCAGTCACTGAAATAGCTACGAAGTTGAGGAACTCGTTGAAATCAGAACCTGAGAAAGTCCTGTGTGCCACTATGTGGGCAGGCACCAGTAAAAGTCCTGTGTGCCACTATGTGGGCAGGCACCTGAAAAAGTCCTGTGTGCCACTATGTGGGCAGGCACCTAAAAGTCCTGTGTGCCACTATGTGGGCAGGCACCTGTAAAAGTCCTGTGTGCCACTACGTGGGCAGGCACCTGAAGTTGAATCCGAAGCCGAGTATGAGCAGAACTTGAACCACGACGCATCACCGTAGAATAACCGTGAGGAAGATCCATCCGAGGTCCCGATTGTGAACCAGACTCAGCGATGAGGACACCGAAAGAAGATCCGCGTAAAACCGAGTAAAGACCCCAAGTTTCAAAAGATACCAAATTTAAATTCGAGAGTCTGTTTAGTTACATAGTTTACTAGTACCGAGCCTGTTTATTGACCTGAAAACGTGAAAAGAAAATTATTTTTTGTTTGTAAGCTGAATGACATGGCGTGCGAAAGCCATTTATAGCGTTTTTGTCGTTTTCACCACCATGGAGATGTCAAAGACCAACAAGATGTTTACTGAACTTCAGAAAGGGAGAAGAATGGACCAAAAGAAAAGTGGCAAACCAAGTTCACCACTTTTCTTTCCGAGGAAAGAGGGGTATGACCCAGATTTTACTTTTTGTAATTGAGTATTTTAGTTTATTCGTTGTTAATTACTTAAAAATTAATAGAAACAATTATTGTTATTAGTGCGGCGATTATTATTTAATTATTGTATTTATTTAGCTAATAATTTTATGTTATTGTTACCGAAGGTATGATTAAATTAAGAAAATAAGCGTGTGAGAAATTATTACGAAGCCGAGCGAATTAATTGTAAAAGAAATTAAAAGACTGGGAAAATTATTCTAAGTTCCGAACAAGATTTAGTATGGGAAAGTGATGAATGGATATAAAATGAAAGAAATGACGATTATTATTTTGTAAGAAATAAATTAGGTAAGCGAAAATTTTATAAGTCCCGAAGACAATTTAGTATGGAAAAATCAACGAATGGATATATAATGAAGGAAATTGCGATTAAAATAATAAAGAATTGTGAATTTGACGAAACGAATGGATAGAGAATGAAGAAAATTGCGATTAAAATAATAAAGACTTGAGTTTCGAAAATAAAAACTTAGAATTTGGCGAGACGAATGGATGGAAAATGAAGGAAATTACGATTAAAATAATAAATAATTATTTTTGAATGCTAGTACGAGAACACCGGATAGGTGTCTAAAACGACTCTTCCTTTTCGTTACAAGAGAGTTAGGCAAAAAATGATAAACGCCAAAATTTGGCTCGATAAAGCAAGCAGTTCTTTCTCGGGAGAATTACTCGGGCGAATACTCTTCACCAAGTAATTCCAGAGGATGATACTCTACCTGGAGTCTGACCAAGGCTCAGGTAAGTATCATGAACCGACCGGATGAAAGTGCTTCTCCCCGTGCCAAAGCCTTCAGCTGAGGTACGGTAGGTGATCATAAGCCGTGTAGGTGGGGGCGAAGAGGACACTCTCCATTCGCTCTCGGGGTAGAGGTTTAGGCCCAGGGGTGACGGCTAGTCTCCTGGGGAAGCGGGGAATCAGCTTTTGAAGTTTAGTTCGCGATTTTGACGCTCACGGTGAGTGAGAGTATGTGTGAGAAGAGTGTTCTAACATATTGTTTATATTGTTTAATTTGTTTATATTGTTTATATCGTTTATTAACATGATCAGGCCAATAAAGAGGTTTTTCTTTTTTTCTTTGATTGATTTAAAATAAAGTGTTTTGTTTATTATTTTGTTATTGATAATGTAATCCCCGTTTATGACCCTGGACTCCGGCGAGCAAATTTCGAGCCGGGGACAATTAAATAAATTATTTTATTTTTATAATTTTTTGGAAAACGTGGACGTTACAGTTATATCTCGAAACCAGGTGTTTTCCTCCGTAGGTTTTCATCGGGAATGGCACAGATAAACCCGTTCATCAACCCGGAATCCTCTGATGACCATCCCGAAGTTATATTTCGAAACCAGGTGTTTTCCTCCGTAGGTTTTCATCGGGAATGGCACAGATAAACCCGTACATCAACCCGGAATCCTCTGATGACCATCCCGAAGTTATATCTCGAAACCAGGTGTTTTCCTCCGTAGGTTTTCATCGGGAATGGCACAGATAAACCCGTACATCAACCCGGAATCCTCTGATGACCATCCCGAAGTTATATCTCGAAACCAGGTGTTTCCTTCCGTAGGTTTTCATCGGGAATGGCACAGATAAACCCGTACATCAACCCGGAATCCTCTGATGACCATCCCGAAGTTATATCTCGAAACCAGGTGTTTTCCTCCGTAGGTTTTCATCGGGAATGGCACAGATAAACCCATACATCAACCCGGAATCCTCTGATGACCATCCCGAAGTTATATCTCGAAACCAGGTGTTTTCCTCCGTAGGTTTTCATCGAGAATGGCACAGATAAACCCGTACATCAACCCGGAATCCTCTGATGACCATCCCGAAGTTATATTTCGAAACCAGGTGTTTTCCTCCGTAGGTTTTTTACGCGCTTTATATTAGCTTCACTTGTATGTCAGTTTGTCAGTATGTAACTCTCCGTGGGTAATTTGCGCGCCTGAATATTTTTGATAATCAACAAATAATAGTTTAAAAAAACTAAAAAATCACGCTTTTATAAATAAACCAAACTAAAAGTAAAAATAAATAATAGTTTAAAAACTAAAAACACGCTTTTATAGAAAACCAAACTAAAAATAGAAAATAAATTTTAATAAATTTAAATTAAGAATAGTGTTAAAAATTTCAATAAATATAAATTAATAATAGTGTAAATAAAAAATGTATTTTATTTTAAAAAGCGTGGGGTGCATGGTGTCAATAGTTATAAATATTTTATTGACAGATATGAGTAGAGTGATTATCATTTTGATATCTTAAAAAGCACCCCACGCTTTTTTTAAAATAAAATACATTTTTTTATTTACACTATTATTAATTTATATTTATTGAAATTTTTAACACTATTCTTAATTTAAATTTATTAAAATTTATTTTCTATTTTTTAGTTTGGTTTTCTATAAAAAGCGTGTTTTTAGTTTTTTTAAACTATTATTTATTTGAAAAAAATTTCTTACCCGCCAGATGTTGAGAGAAATCCTGGATATGTCGTACTCCGTACTTGTCTGCGTACGTCCGCACGTTCAATGCGCGATAATCGCCGCAGGCTCGCCATTCGTCGTCCCCTTTCTTGGGAACCATGTGAAGAGGCGATGCCCACGATCCTTTTCCTGGACGGGCGATACCCATCTGAACCATCTTGTTGAACTCCTTTTGGGCTGCTCTAAGTTTGTCTGGAGCTAACCGTCGCGGTTTTTGCGCGACTGGTGGCCCTGGTGTGGTTAAAATGTAATGTTTAGTATTATGTTTTACCTGCCGGGGTGCGCCATCTGGGCGTGTGATCTCCGGGAACTCTCGCAGTAAATCGTGAAACATTGATGACCCGCTGATCGTTTTTATGCTTGGTTCTTCGCACTCGGTCACCTTTCCTTTGAAGGTAAGCAGAGTGGTCGAGTCGTTCAGCTGGCTATTTTGCAGGTCTGGCAAGAGTCCGTAGTGAGCCAAAAAATCTGCGCCGAGGATTGGCTTGGAGACGTCTGCGATGACGAACCTCCAAGTGAAGTCGCGTCTTAGTCCCAAGTTGAGCGAAAGCGTGACAAACCCGTATGTTGCTATCGGGGTGCCGTTGGCTGCTGAAAGTTCGTAAGAGGACTTTGCATGCGAGCCACGGAGTCGTTGTCGGGGGAAGACGCAGAGGTCTGCCCCGGTATCCACAAGGAATTGCACTTTCGACGAGCGGTCCCAGACGAATAGACGGCGTGATTTCTTCGGGCATTGGTCGTTTGCCGTCATTAACGACCTCCCAGCTGGTTTCCCGGGGACTTAACACAAGGGGTTGCACACCGAGTGGCTTTGGTATCGAATCTCCAGTGATACCAGCACAAGTCCGCGGGACGTTGACTTCTTGAATTTGAACGCGAGCGGGATCTGGAGCGTCGTTGCTTGTGCTTCTGGGAACTAGAATTGTTCTGCACCGGATCGCGTCCTGCTCTCACTGCTGCCATCTCCCTCTTCATCGTAGCGACTTCCTGGTGAAATGCCGCACTAAGCTTCCTCATCTCTTCCACCAAGGAGTCCTCTTGCTTCGGCGCTGTTCGGTTTACCTCCGCTAGGCTGGGGCGGATCGGCATATGCACGATGGAGGCGTCCGCTATCTCCGCTGCTTTCTCGAGTGGCTGATCTTTGACGATCTCCAGGATAGCCTGTAGCTCTCGCGGCAGACGTCCTTTCCACAAGGCGCGCACTGTTGATTCTGACATATTTTTGCCCGCTAAATGTTGCAGGCGGCGCAGGAACTGGTAGCTTCGGTAAAATCATCGCGTATTTTGTTTTCTCCGAAGTTATTCGCGATGCTGTAAAAACTGCCTCGACGAGTGCGAATCACATTTCCACGTCGTCATTCTTGCACTCGGGTAGCTGCGGCGCGAATGAAGTAGTGGCGTGGACCTCGGGGTTTGTTGCCTGCGGGGTTACTTCTCTTTCTTCGTTAGTCATTTTTATAATTTTCACTCAAACTGCACTAAAAGAACGATAAAAAAAAAAAAAAATTTTAGCGATACGCGGGAGAGGAAAAGAAGGAAAAAATTTTATATTTTTTGTAAATAAATAAATTAATTAACTACATTGAATTTAACTAAACAGAATTACCGCACTAGAATCACTGTATTTTTTCACGGGGTCACCACTTTAGGATTTTTAATGGGTACGGTGATAGGTTCTGTTAATAAGTAAACGTGAGGTTAATTTACTACGTATATTGTAACGATTCACGACAGAAATATATCACCCGGAGCCACGTGCACTCAGGACGGGGAGTTAGGTCGGAATAATGGTGTCCACTACTGCACTTTGGGTATCAGAGTCGAAGTTTAAAGGGTAGTAGTGGGGTAGAAGGCCCCGAAGATTTGCGAAGGGACACGAAGAAAATCTTCGGGAAATAGAAAAGTGTGAGAAAAGTGCAAAGGGGCAATAAGCCTTCGTGACGTCAGCGGGCCCGAGAGTACAGCTGGCCATGCTGACCTCGGGTCCTCTATCGCTTGGGTTTATTGCACAAAGAAAAAAGAGTAATAAACAGGAAAGGTTTGAGGAAAGTTGTTGGGAAAAAACTCATGGGAAAAACCCACAAGCCGGAGAGAAAAGGCTCCGGATCTTAAAATGTACAAATATTTACAACTTAATCCTATTACAACTGAAAGTTTACAACTAAATTATTCTATTGAATTTACTACATTTTATAATTTCAAATCTTAACTGTAGCCTAAATGTCTAACAAAAATAATTTTAATTTTAACTAAATTTTTACTAATTTTTAAATAATTTTAATGTCAGCGGTCACATGACCGCCACAAAACAAAACTTGGTGTTGCTGTAAGAATTATACCGGTATTGTCATTATTGAAATATATATTTTGACTGCTGCAATCTTAGTTTAGTAATACATAGTATACTGATGTAACCAAAACTTTTTTTTTTGATTCACTGAATTTTAGAATTTTTCGAACCAGATTCATTGCTGTATACAGAAAAAATGATATTTCGAGGTCCGTCCTCGAAATATCTTCTAAAAAAGTAATTATGTAAGTACAATATTTTGCTTGGACATGTAGTATGTACCGGTGGGAAATTATTTGACATAGTCGAATATGTTTATCTGAAAAAAAACAGTTTCACTGTAAAAAAATCGCGCCAAGTCCACGTTCATAAGACTATTAAGAAAAAAATGAGAAAAACGGTTGATCCTGAATGCCATCCCTGCAACTTCCCGCTAATTCCATACTTAGGCACTTAAAATTGCACCGATGACGATTTTGAGCTCTTCGAGCTCAAAAATACAATTTATGGGTTATTTGAGC